>NW_025778787.1:47500-61255 GCF_021130785.1 Homalodisca vitripennis
TTAAAAAACCCCCCAAAAAAACCCCTTTTCCCCCCCCCCTTTTTTTTTTTTAAAAAAAACCCCCCTTAAAAATTTCTTAAAAATTGGGGTTTTATTTTTAAAAAACCCCTTAAAAACAAATTAAAGGTTTCCCTTTTTTTTTTAAAAAAAATTTTTTTTAAAAAAAAAAAATTTTTTTTTAAAAAAAATAAAAATTAAAAAAAGGGGGTTTTTTTTTTTAAAAAAAAAAAAAAAAAAAATTTTTTCCTTTTTTTCCCCCCAAAAAAAAAAAAGGGTTTTAAAAAAAAATAAAAAAAAAATTTTTTTTTGTTTTTTAAAAAAAATTTTTTGGGGGGCCCTTTTGGTTCCCTTTTCCAAAAAGGCCCCCGGGGAAAAATGGGTTTCCCCAAAAAAAAAAATTTTTCCAAAAAACCCTTTTTTTTTTTGAAATTTAAATTTTTTGTTCCCTTTTTTTTAAAAAAATTTTAAATTTTTTTTAAATTTTAAATTTTTTTTATATTCCCTTTTTTTTTTTTTTTTAAAAAAAAAAAACCCCCCCCAAAAATTTTTTTTTTTTTTTTTTTTTTTTTTAAATTAAAATTTTTTTAAAAAAAAAAGGGAAAAAATTTTAAAAAAAAGGAAGGAAAATTTTCCTTTTTTTTTAAAAAATTTTTTTAAAAAAAAATTTTAAAATTTTTTTAAAAATTTTTTTAAAAATTTTTAAAAAAAGGGGCCCCCCTTTTTTTTTTTTTAAAACCCCCCCCAAAAAAAAAAAAAACCCCGGGGGAAAAAACCTTTTAAAAAAATTTTTAAAAATTTAAAAAATTTTTTTTTTTTGGGGGGAAAAAGGGGGGGAAAAAAATTTTTTTTAAAATTTTTTTAAAAAACCTTCCTGGGGTTTTTTGGGGGTTTTTCCCTTTTTTTTTAAAAAAAATTTTTTGGGTTTTTTTTTTAAATTTTTTTTTAAAATTAAAAAAAAAATTTTAAAAAAAAAAAATTTTTTTTAAATTTTAAAATTTTTTTTCCCCCCCAACCTTTAAAAAAAAAAAAAAAAAATTTTTTAAAAATTTTTTTTTAAAAAAAAAAAAATTTTTTAAAAAGGTTTTTTTCCCCCTTTTTAAAAATTAAATTTTTTAAAAAACCTTTGGGTTGGGCCCCCCAAAAGGGGCCTTTAAAACCCAAAGGGGGAAAAAAATTTTTTTTTTTAAAAATTTTTTTTTTAATTTTAAAATTTTTTTTTTAAAAAAAAAAGGGGTTTTTTTTTTTTTGGTTAAAAAAAAAATTTTTTTTTTTTTTTTAAAAAAAAAAAACCCAAAAAATTTTTTTTTAAATTTTTTTTTTTTTTAAAACAATTTTTTTTAACAAATTTTAAAATTTAAAATTTTTCCCTTTTTTTTTAAAAAATTTTAAAAAAAAAAAAAAGGAAAAAAAAAAAAAAAAAAAAATTTTTTAAAAAAAAATTTTTTCCTTTTTTTAAAAAAAAAAAATTTTAATTTTTTTTGGAAAAGGGGTTTTTCCCCTTTTTTTTTTTTAAAAACATTTAAAAATTTTTTAAAAAAAAAAAAAAAAAATTTTTTTCCCCAAAAACAATTTAAAAAACCCTTCCCTTTTTAAAAAAAAAAAAAATTTTTTTTCCCTGGTTTGGAAAAATTTTTTTAATTTTTTTTTAAATTTTTAAAAAAAAAAGGTTTTTAAAAATTTTAAAAAAATTTTTTTTAAAAAAAAAAATTAAAATTTCCTTTAAAAAAGGGAATTTTAAAAATTAAAAAAAAAAATTTAACCCCAAAATTTTTTTAAAAAAAATTTTTAAAAAAAAAAGGGGGGGGGAAAAAAAAGGGGGTTTTAAAAATTTTTAAAAAAAAAAAAAAGTCCAAAATTTTTCCCCCTTTTCCCCGGGGGTTTTTTTTTTTAATTTCCCTTTTTTTTTTTAATTTTTTTTTTTAAAAAAATTTTTTTTTTTAAAAAAATTTTTTTTTTTTTTAAAAAAAAAAAAAAAAAAAAATTTTTTTTTTTTTTTAAATTTTTTTAAAAAAAAAAAAAAAAAATTTTTTTTTTTTTTTTTTTTGTTTTTTTGAATTTTTTTGAAAAAAATTTTTTTTTTTTTTTTTCCCAAAAATTTTTTTTTCCCAAAAAAAAATTTTTTTTTTGGGAAAAAATTTTTTAACCCCAAAAAAAATAATTTTTAAAAAAAAAAAAATTTTTTTAAAAAATTTTATTTGAAAAAAAAATTTTTTTTTTTAAAAAAAAAAAATTTAAAATTTTTTTTTTTGGGGAAAAAAATTTTTTTTTTTAAATTTTTTTTAAAAAAAAAACCTTTTTTTCCAAAAAATTTTTAAAAAAAAAAAAATTTAAAAAAATTTTTTTTTTTTAAATTTTTTTTCCCCCCAAAAAAAAAAAAAAAAAAAATTTTTTTTTTTTCCTTTTTGGGATTTTAAAAAATTTTTTTAAATTAATTTAAAAAAAATTTAAAAAAAAAATTTTTTAAAAAAAAAACCTTTTTAAAAAAATTACTTTAAAAAAATTTTTTTTAAAAATTTTTTTTAAAAAAAATTAAAAAAAAAAATTTTTCCTTTTTTAATTTTTGGGGGGTTTAAAAAAAAAAAAAAATTTTAAAAAAAATTTTTTTTTTTAAAAAATTTTTTTCCCCAAAAAAAAAAAAAAAAAAACCCAAAATTTTAAAAAAAAAGGGGGGGGGCTTTTTAAAAAAAATTTTTTTTTTTTTTTTTTTTTTTTTCTTTTTTCCCAAAAAATTTAAAAATTTTTTTAAAAAAAAAAAGGGGGCCCCCCCCAAAAAAAAAAAAAAAAAATTTTTTTTTAAAAATTTTTTTTAAAATTTTTTTGGGAAAAAAAAACCCCAATTTCCCCTTTTTTAAAAAAATTTTTTTTGAATTTTTTTTTTTTTGGTTTTTTTTTTTTTTTTTTAAAAAAATTTTTTTTTAAAAAAAAATTTTAAAAAAAAAAAAAAAATTTTTTTAAAAAAACCAAATTTAAAAAAAATTTTTTGGAAAAAAATTTTAAAAAATTTTTTTTTTTTTTAAAAAATTTTAAAAAAAAAAAAATTTTTTAAAAAATTTTTTTTTTTTATAAAAAAAGTTTTTTTAAAAAAAAATTTTTTTAAAATTTTTTTTTTTTTAAATTTTTTTAAAAAAAAAATTTCCCCCCAATTTTAAATTTTTTTTTAAAAAAAATTAAAATTGGGGGGAAAATTTTTTTTAAAAATTTTTTTTTTTAAACCCCTTTTTTTAAAAAAATTTAAAATTTCCTTTTTTTTTTTTTTTCATTTAAAAATTTTTAAAAAAAAAAAAAATTTTTTTTTTTTTTTTGGGGAAAAAAAACCCCCAAAAATTTTTTTTTTTTTAAAAAAAAAAAAATTTTTTTTTTTAAAAATTTTTTTGGGGGGGGTTTTAAAAAAAAATTTTTTTTTAAAATTTTTTTAAAAAAAATTTTTTAAAGGAAAAATTTTTTTTTCCCCCCGGGTTCAAAAAAAGGGTTTTTTTTCCCCAAATTTAAATTTAAAAAATTTTTTTTTTTAAAATTTTTTAAAAAAAGTTTTTTCCTTTTTTAATTTTTTTTTTTTTTTTTTTAAAAAAAATTTTTTTTAAAAATTTTAAAATTTAAAAAAATTTTTTTCAAAATTTAAAAAATTTTTTTTTTAAATTTTTAAAAAAAAATTTTTTTTTTTTTTACCAAAAAAAAAAAAAATCCTTTTTTTTTTTTTAAAAATTTTTAAAAAAGAAAAACCCTTTTTTTTTTTTTAAAAAAAAAAAAATTTTTTTTTTTTTTTAAAAAACCTTTTTAAAATTTTTTTTAAAAAATTTTTTTAAAAAAAAAAATTTTTTTTTTTTTTAAAAAAAACCCTTTAAAAAAAAACCCTTTAAAATTAAAATTTTTTTTTTTTTTAAAAATTTTTTAAAAAAAAAATTAAAATTTTTTTTTAAAACCCAAAAAAAAAGGGGTTTTTTTAAAAAAAGGGAAAAAAAAATTTTTTTTTTTGTTTTAAAAACAAAAAAAAAAACCCTTTTAAAAAAATTTTAAAAAAAAAATTTTAAAAAAAAAAATAATTTTAAAAAAATTTTTTTTTGGGTTTTTTTTTTGGTTTTTAAAAAATTTTAAAAAAAAAATTTGTTTTTTTAAAAAAGGGGAAAAATTTTTTTTAAAAAAAAAAAAAATTTTTTAAAAAATTAAAAATTAAAAATTTTTCCCAAAAAAAAAAATTTTTTTTAAAAAAAAGAAAAAAAATTTTTTTTTTTTTAAAAAACCCTTTTAAAAAAAAAAAAAAACCCCCCCCCCCTTTTTTTTTTCCCTTTCTTTTTTTAAAATTTTTTTTTTTTAAAAAACCCCAAAAAATTTAAACCCCCCAAAGGCCAAATTTTTTCCCCAAAAATTTTTTCCCCCTTTTTGCCCCAAAATTTTTTTAAAAAAAACCCCCCCCCAAAAAAAAAAAAAACCCAAAAATTTTTTTTTAATTAAATTAAAAAAAAAAAAATTTCCCTTTTTTTTTTTTAAAAAAAAAAATTTTAAAAAAAAAAATTTTTTTTAAAATTTTAAATTTAAAAAAAATTTTTAAAAAAAAATTTTAAAAAAAAAATTTTTTTTTTGGTTTTTTCAAAAAAGGGTTTTTTTTTTTAAAAAAATTTTTTTTAAAAATTTTTTTTTTTAAAAAAAATTTTTTTTTTTTTTAAAAATTTTAAAAAATTTTTTGGAATTTAACCCCAAAGAAAAAAAAAATTTTTTTTTTTTTTTTTTTGGAAAAAAAATTTTTTTTAAAAAAAAAAAAAAAACCCTTTTTAATAAAATTAAAAATTTTAAAAAAAAATTTATTAAGAAAAAAAAAATTTTTTTTTTAAAAATTTTTTTTTTTTTTTTAAAATTTTTTTAAAAAAAAAAATTTTTAAAAAAAAAATTTTTAAATTTTTTTAAAAAAAAAAAAAAAAAATTTTTAAAAATTTTTTTCCCCAATTTTAAAAAATTTTTTTTTTTTTTAAAAAAAAAAAAAAAAAAAAATTTTAAAAAATTTTTTTGGTTTTTTTTTTTAAAAAAAAAAAAAAAAAAAAAAAAAAAAAAAAATTTTTTTTTAAAAAAAAACCAAAAAAAAATTTTTAAAAAATTTTTTTTTTTAAAAAAAAAAAAATTTTTTTAAAAAAAAAAAATTTTTTTTTAAAAAAATTTTTTTTTAAAAATTTTTTTTTTTTTAAAAAAAAAAAAAAAACCAAATTTTAAATTTCCTTTTAAATTTTTAATGGTTTTTTTTTTTAAAAAAAAGGGGTTTTTTTTTTTGGAAAAAGAAAAAATTTTTTTTTTTAAAAAAAATTTTTAAAAAAAAACAGTTTTTTAAATTAAATTTTTTTAATTTTTTTTTTTAAAAAACCCAAAAAAATTTTTTCAAAACCCCCAAAAAAAAAACTTTAAAAAAAAAAAATTTTTTCCCCTTTAAAAAAAAAAAAAAAAAAATTTAAAAATTTTTTTTTTTAAAAAAAGGTTTTTTTGTTTAAAAAGGGTTTTTTTCCAAAAAGAAAAATTTTTAAAAATTTTTTTTTAAAAATTTTTAAAAAAAAAATTTTTTTAAAAAAATTTTTAAAAAAAAAAAACCCCCTTTTTTTTTTTTTTTCCCCCCCCCCCGGGAAAAAAAAATTTTTTTTAAAAAATTTTTCCCTTTTAAAAAAAATTTCTTAAAAAAAAAAAGGGGGTTTTTTTTTTTTTTTAAAAATTTTTTAAAAAAAAAGAAAGGGGGGGGGAAAAAAAAAAACCTTTTTTAAATAATTTTTTAATTTAAATTTTTTTTTAAAAACCCCCCCCCCCCCCCCCCCCCTTTTTTTAAAAAAAAAAAAAAAAAATTTTTTTTCCCCCCCCAAATTTTTTTTAAAAAAAAATTTCAAAATTTAAAAATTTTTTTTTTTTTTTAAAAATTTTTAAAAAAAAAAAAAAAAAATTTTTAAAACCAAAATTTTTAAAAAAATTTTGGGCCAAAAAAACCCCAAAAAAAAAAAATTTTTTTTTTTTTTGAAACCCCCCCTTTAAAAGAAAAAAAAAATAAATTTTTAAAAGGGGAAAATTTTTTCCCCTTTTTGGTGGGTTTTTTAAAAAAAACCCCCCAAAAAATTTTTAAAAAAAAATTTCTTTTTTTAAAAAAAAGGAAAAAACCCCCCAATAAGAAGGGTTTTTTGGAAAAAAAAAATTTGAATTTAAAAAAAAAAAAATTTTTTTTTAAAAATAAAAACCCCCAAAAAAAAAAATTTTAAAAAAAAAACCAAAAGGGGTTTTTTTTTTGGGGAAACCCCCCTTTCCCCCTTTTTTTTTTAAAAAAAATTTTTTCAATAATTTTTTTAAAAAAAAAATTTTTTTAAAAAAAAAAAAAATTTTCCCGGGGGGAAATTTTTTTTATTTTAAAAAAAATTTTAAAAAAAAAAAAAAAAGAAAAAAAATTTTTTCCCCCAAAATTTTTTCCCCCCCCTTTTTTTTTGGGGGCCTTAAAAAAAATTTTTTTTTTTAAAAAAAAAAATTTAAAAATTTTTTTTTAAAAAAAATTTTTTTTTTTTGGGGGGGAAAAAAAGGGGTTTTTTTGCCCTTTTTTTTCCCCCCTTTTTTTTCCCCCCCCAAAAAAAAAAAAAGGGAAAAAAAAAAATTTTTTAAAATTTTGGGGGGTTTTTTCTTGGTTTTTTTTTGGGGTAACCTTTTTTTAAAAAAAAAAAACCCCCCCAAAATTTTCCAAAAGGGGGAAAAAATTTTTTTAAAAAAAAATTTTTAAAAAAAAATTGAAAGTTTTTTTAAAAAAAATTGCAAAAGGGGGAAAAAAATTTTTTTTTTTTAAAGGGGGTTTTTTTTTTTTTTTAAAAAATTTTTTTTTCCCGGGAAAAAAAAAAAAAAAAAATTTTTTTCCTTTTTTAAAAAAATTTTTTTAACCCCTTTTTTTTTTTTTTTAAAAAAAAGGAAAAATTTTAAAAAAAAAATAAATTTTTTTTCCCCCAAAAAATTTTTTTTAAAACCCTTTTTTTTTTTTTTTTTTAAAAAAATTTTTTTTTAAATTTAAAAATTTTTTAAAATTTTTAAAAATTTTTTTTTTTTTGGCCCCCAAAAGGGGTTTGGGTTTTAAAAAAATTTTTTTTATTTTTTTATTTTGTTTTTTTTTTTTAAAAATTAAAAAATTTTTTTTTTTTTGGGCCCCCCAAAAAAAAAAAAAAGGGGGAAAAAAATTTTGGGGTTTTTCCCTTTTTTTAATTAATTTCCTTTTTTTTTTTAAAAAAAACCCCCCCGGGGGGGTTTTTTTTTTTTTTTAAATTTTTAAAAATTTTTTTTTTAAAAAAAAAAAAAAAATTTTTTTTTTCCCCTTTTTTTTTTTTTTCCTTTTTTTGGTTTTTTTTTTTTTTTTTTTTTTAAAAAAAAAAAAAATTTTAAAAAAAATTTTTTTTTTTTTAAAAAAAAATTTTTTTAAAATTTTTTTAAAAATTTTTTTTTTTTGAAAAAAAAATTTTTTTTTTTAAAAATTTTTTAAAAAAATTTTTTTCCTTTTTTCCCCCTTTTTTTTTTTTTTTTTTTTCCCTTTTTCCCTTTTAAAAAATTTTTTTAAAAAAAAAAAAGGTTTTTTTAAAAAATTTTAAATAAAATTTTTTTTTTTTTTTTAAAATTTTTATTTAAAAATTAAAACCGGGGGGTTTTATTTTAAAATTTTTAATTTTTTAAAAAATTTTTTTTTTTTTTAAAAAAAAAATTTTTTTTTTAATTTTTAAAAATTTAAAAAAATTTTTAAAAATTTTTTAAACAAAATTTTTTTTGGGAAAAAAAAAAGGGGGGGTTTTTTTTTTTTTAAAATTTCATTTTTTAAACCCCCAATTTCCCCCCCTTTTTTTTTTTGGGAAAAATTTTTTAATTTTTAAAAAAAATTTTTAAAATTTTTTTATTAAAAAAAGGGGTTTTTTTTTTTTTTAAAAATTTTTTTTAAAAAAAATTTTTATTAAAAGAAAATTTTTTAAAATTTTTTAAAAAAAAAAAAAAGGGGGGAAAAAAAATTTTTTAATTAAAAAAATTTTTTAAAAATATTTGGGAAAAAAATTTTTTAAAAAAAAAAAAATTTTTAAAAAAAAATTTTTAAAAAAATTTTTTTTTTAAAATTTTTTTAAAAAAATTTTTTTTTTTTTTTTAAAAAAAAAAAAAACCCCCCCCCAAAAAAAAAAAAAAAAATTTTAAACCCCCAAAAAAAAAAAAATTTTTTTTTTTTCCCCCCAAAAAAAAAATTTTTAAAAAATTTTTAAAATTTTTAAAAAATTTTTTTAGCTTTTTAAAAAATTTTTAAAATTTTTGGGGTTTTTTTTTTTTTTTTAAAAAATTAAATTTTTTTTTTTAAAAAAAAATTTTTTTTTTTTTAAAAAAAAAAAAATTTTAAAAATTTTTTTTAAAATTTTTTTTTTAAATTTTTTTTAAAAAAATTTTTTTTTTTTTAAAAATTTTTAAAATTTTTTTTAAAAAAATTTTAAAAATTTTTTAAAGTAAAAAATTTTTTTTTTTGGTTTTTTTTAAAATTTTTTTTTTTAAAAAAAATTTTAAAAATTTTCAATTTTTTTAAAAAAAAAAATTTAATTTTAAAAAATTTTTTTTTTTTAAAAAATTTTTTAAAAAAAATTTTTTAAAAAACCCCCAAAAAATTTTTTGGGGGAAAAATTTTTAAAAAAAAATTTTTTTTTTTTTTTTTAAAAAATTTAAAAAAAAAATTTTGGTTTTTAAAGGGGGGTTTTTAAAAAAAAAAATTTTAAATACCTATATTTTAGCAACTAATAGTAAATTTCTTATAATACAACTTGTGACATAAATGTAAATGATATTGTAAATATAAACACATTCTAAGGCTAATTTTAGACGCGGTGTGTACAACAGGAGACGGGCCGCAGTCCGTCCCAGTTGTCGACACACACCCGACACTCGAGTGTTACCCCCCGGGTGAGGGGGAAAATAGTTTTTTTTAATCTATTCACCAACTAATGGTAAAATTATATAAAAAATAATTTTAAACTTAGTATTAAAATTCTTTTGACATAATTTTAAAATTCATTTAGTTAACTGAGGGAAACTCATCTTAAAATAATTTAGAATATAATTATGTAACTTTATGGTATCCATAATATTATTTTATTTTTAATTTTCACTTTAAAAATAGGACTCAAACTTTTGCAATTTGTCATGAATTTATTTTGTAATAACTTGAATGAGTTTTGACATGTTTTTAATTGTGATAAAAATATAATCCCTATGTAGAATTTGATAATAAAAACATGTTTAAAAATTCTTTTGAATGTATTAAAAGGTACTTATTATTTTTCCCGTTGCATTACTTTTGCTGTTTTGGGATCTTTAAGAATTTAGGAAGTAAATACATTTCAAGACATTTTGCACTCTTTTTCTTTAATATAGAATACATTTTGAATACGTTTTGAAATACATTTTGAATAGAATACGTGGATAGTTACAAAATCCCATTTTAAAATTCTCCAAAATATTTTAAGGAGAAAATTATTAAAATGGCTATTCCATTATTTTTCACTTTCTTTTTTTGAAGTGTTATTTGAATCGATTCTAGATAATATATGTCAATAGTTGAATTTATATCATTTTGTTAATGTATTTAAAAAAATCATTATTACTAAAATAATATAAACAATATTTTTTGTTGCAATCTTAGTGTAATTGGGTTCATCAGTCCACATGTTGGATGAACATTGATGTTCATCTTATAACAATTCATGTGATACAGTTTAGTAGTGATCAGTTGAATTTGAGTAATGAATATTTTCAAGTCAGGATAATATTTACTGTAGATACTGTGTCATTAAACCCATGATATTGCTGATAACCTTGTAGTAATTTTTGTATTTTTAACTTTATGTTTGTTTGTTCTTATTATTAAGTAACTTCATGACTTGTACTTTAGGTGGTGCAATAAGTTTTCGGTTAGAAATAATTTTTAATTTTTTTTAAATCTGTTAATCCTTTTAAGAATATAATTATTGACAATTTTTCACCAGGAGTTTGTAGGCATCTGGATAATTAGGCCTCAAATAAAAAATGGTTTCGAAAATAAAGTATGGAATTTTAAAGTGTGTATTAAAAACGTGACTATATGGAATATGTTTATATTCATTAAAGAAAGTTAATTGCCTAAAAATGTTTTGTTCAAAAAAATCAGTAATTTTCTAGATTATATTTCATTAATAGCGTAAATTCCCTAAATTATATGCATATATTAAAACTTGTATCCCCGATGTTGTATCTCCAAGGTTATATGTAAAGATTCACTTATCTTCAACCATTTGATGGTTAGGTCTGGTTAAAGAAAAAAATCTCTACAATTTCCTATTTTGAACACTTTTAACTCCTTTTTTTTATTTACTTGGATTACTATGGCAACCTGCAACGGGTCCTAATACACCAAAAGAGAGCAATTCGGATCCTTGCTAGCCTACGCACAACGGAATCATGCAGGCAAGCCTTTCAAGAACTGAAGTTTCTCACTGTGGTCAACCTATACATCCTAGAAGAAAGGGGGGCGGTGACCTACGTACACCTGAAATCACCACTCGATGAAGTGATGAATGGGAGCACAGCAACATGACTACAACACTCGGCCTGGCTGCAAACTACCATCTTCCAGCTCACCGCCTAGCGCCACGGAGAAGAAGCCAACGTTATGTCGGACAGCAAAGCGTGTGGAACGCCTCCCACTAGAAACTGAAAGAGGATAGACCGGCTGCAGTTTGGGACACAAACTAAAACTCTGGGCTTCAAGAACATCCATTTTACACGATAATAATGAATTTTTAAATTGTACTGTTCTCCAAGAATATGTTTAATTAAAGAATTACCAATTTACTTTTGGAGAGATAAAAACATCTTGTTTCACTTTTTATGTTCTTCAGGGAAAGTTTATATTAAAGGAATACAACTGTAAACCTTAAAAAAAAATATCCCAAACAAAAAACCCATCAAAATCAACTTCATCTGTACCATTTTAAGAGTATAACATTCTACACCGAAATATTAGGTTCACTCTTCCATTTGGATCTTATAATAACTCAACAAAATAAGGTTGGCATTCTAAACAACATGGTGGCCTAACAATCTGAGTTACTGGTTTATCTTACATATCACTAGTATAAACAAATTCTACATTTTCCAATATATAATTTGTATTTCTGTGCAAGGCCTTTCTGAATCTTTGATTCAGAAAGGCCTTGTGCACAGAATAAAAATTATATATTGGAAAATGTTGAATTTGTTTATACTAGTGATAGTACGATAAACCCTTTTTTCCAATGCTCCAAGATTCTACATGTGTTTACTGGTATCAAAAATTTTAGTTGAACTGTAACAACGTGAATGGAGTATGTTGCAATATATAAAATATAGACATACTCTTGTAGAAAGCACCGTAAACTAGGTGAAAATTTGGTGTAATTTTAATGTTTAAGTAAATAGCACCAAATGAAATATTTATTTGAGGAGATATTAACATTATTGAAATCAAATAACAAAAATAATTTCGAATGATTCCATTGACATAAAGAAATGATGAAGTTGGGAATTAATGGGAGCATCTCACTTATTCTCTCAGAAGTTGAGCTTGAATGAAGTGGTATGCAAAACTCTTCACTACAAGATGGGGAAATTAATTTCATGAATTTTAATTAAACTAACCAAATAACTAAAGATAGTATGGAAACATATAACTTACAAGGTCTCCAATAAATCCAGGGACAGTTAGACATCCTTTGAAAAGATATTAAGATAGAGCGACAAAACATGGTACAGACTTACTGGGTCTATAAAAATTTAGTTTAACACATATCCAGTGATCTGCTATTTCCTCAGGGGGATGGCTATGAGGTTTTGATGTCAGAAGAAAATCTTAAAATATAAGTCAAATGCTAGGAATGCACATTCAAATTAAAGGTCCTTTATTAGTAGAGTACAGATGCTGCACCTCAACTTGCACAATTGAGCCAGAAAATGGGCTTGTATTTTCAATTAAGTACTCGAAATAATAAACTGTTAATGCTTGAATCATTTTTGAATTGATCTATTTTTAGATTTAATTATTAAATATGTGTTTTTATAAAATTACTTACTGTTAGTAGCAGCCTGAAAACTGAACAATACCTTCCTTCGTTAGTTTTATTGCAATACTCATATTCCACCACTAAAGAATTAGAAAAATAATTTGTTAACACTAAAAAACTACCCTAACGAATTAAAAAGGGTATGAAAAAATGTGGGTAAGACTATTTTGGATATGTCAACTTCACAGACCTCCCAAAATGGGACTTTCTGGGGGATAGGAGTTAATTTGTTAACTCTATTTTCAAACGTAAAAAAGTAGGTCAATCTGTACTGATTTTAAAGGTCTCTCTCTACTTACCCATCACTTTGGAAAACAAGGTTTTATTTATTTCGATTCTTGGTTACACAGAGTGGTCCAAAATGTCAAAGTAATTGTGAAATTTAGAATTGCACTTATTTATAATTATCTACTAAGAATATTCAATGGTGGTTTTTAGCGCCAAGTGGCGGATTTCATGTTCTTGGGACGTTTGGACCTGAAAAACATTTGTGTGTGTCCCTTATATTTGTGAGTTTTGTTAAAATTGTTCTAGCAGAAGGTAAACATAAGAATAAATTCGTAATTCTAATGGATGATACATTTTTTAAATTATAAGCACTTAAAAATGAAAATATATTTTTTGAATAACAAGACGAATAAAAAAATCATTGGTGCATAGCAATAGTAAACAATATAAATTAACTGTGTTTTGCTTTCTTTGATGAAAGTTCCCTAACAAAATTTGTCAAAGTTTATGTTAGATAGCATTTTCTGCATTTGCATGAAAAATGGTATGTCTGAACCATTGTCGTTATTTTTGCAGTGAAACATATAAATTATAATACGTCTGAAATTGGTAGTTTGTACACAGTAGAATCCGGAATCTAGTGGTAAATCCGCCACTAGTTCAGCAGGTGGATGAACAAAATAACATATTTGTCTTTGAATTTGTCCGTTTGGTGAACAAGTAAACCTAAAGGGTTAAAATTAGGTGCCAAACTCAACCTCTACTAATTCTGTAATTGAAATTTAAAAATGGTAGTCATTGGTCTATTGGTAGTTGCCAAGCAAGATGTCCGCTGCTAGGGTGAACACAGACTCCCACATTGTCGGTCCTGAAGGCTGGTGTGCGTTGTAGATGCGGCTTGTTATTTCAATATTCATAATATTCCCTTACTAAATGTGTTAACTTGTAGTGAAAGAACTACCATACAAAATCTAATGATTATTAATGAATTGTATAACTATTATTGTTAGAATCCAGTTATATGAATATTTTAGAAGACTTGGGGACATACTCAGATAATGTTGTCTTCCAGAGTTAATATAGTTAGGCACAAAAAAGTTATACACTTTTGATGTGTTAAAAAAATTACATACATAATTAAGTTTTACTAATTTTCAGAAGTTTTTAGAAATTTTATTTTGGAAAAAAAAAAATAAATGTACTTACTTTTTGCATAAGTTCCAATATCCTCTCAGAGATTCAATATGGTTTTCATTAAATGAGAGAAAATATTTCCGATGCAGTAAATGACGATTTTTGAATTTCCTATAAAGAAAGAGTTTTAATTGTAAATATAGACAAAAAACCCTTCATTGTTTTCCTAATTCTTCTTAGTATTTTATTTGTGTTGATCTATACAATTCTATTACATAAATTTGATGAAGATGGAATACTTGGTTAACACCTT
>NW_025778788.1:0-21730 GCF_021130785.1 Homalodisca vitripennis
AACATCACATTCCCAAAGGCAAGCCTGATTTCCTTACCAACAAAATGCAAGTAAGGTGTCGCCTACTCCAGCTAATGGCGTCATGTCGTTTATTCCAGGGAGCCATCTGCATTTGTCTTTTTCACTGATGAATAATCTCCTGATGAAGTGTGCATGACATAACGAGCTGACAGTATTGAAGGTCACGTGGCCAGTGTGAGCATGCATGATGAGATGATGAAACGTCCCTAGCGCCGCCTACTGCCACCCATTGTGTTTGTCCGCAGGCAGGCTCGAGGTCGTGATGTTATCTTCACCGGCCCGCTGCGCTGTTCACCCGTGGGCAGACATTGTCTCGTTATTTTCTGCATTCCTCCCTAACCAATAAAACACCTGTGACCTTCCCGTGCTAAATAAACATTTTACATTCCTTCCTACCAGGAGGTACAACGGTCTGCAGCTCATTTCTTGTTTCTGGAAGCAGAACAAAAATTTACTAACTCCTGGCTAGACATACATATTCAGTATATTGTATGAGCCTTCTAACTGTTTTAAATATTATAAGCATTATAAGGCTGAAGACGTTAGCAACGCCCATCACTCGTGGTAGCTAGAAAAAATTTCGTTTCTGTGTGTCTGTCTGTTCTTTCCGCATATCACGAACTTTAATAACGAACTGGTGAACTATAGATTCGAAGTAAATTTTGCATCATGCATCATTTTTATATTGGGAAAAGTGTGTTCAATTAATGTTCCACGTAACTACTACGGGATTTAGTTGAGCGGTAGCGAATGTATTCACATTGGAACTAATGGGTATCCATGATAGCAATGATAAAAAACAGCAGAAATAAATAGTATTTTTGAACAAAGTTGTCCTCAAGAACAACCCACCCATAGAGGTAGAAATAAAGAGTTGCAACCCACAGAAGAATAATACGCTGAGAAAGCAAACTACGAAGATCACAAACTTAAGGCCATGCAGCGGCTCCTCTAATGTCTTTGTTCTCAGTCATCTATAGCAAATTTACTAGTCGTACGTATAACATATGGAACTGAATTAATAAACTTCGCTGCATTCTAACTAAAAGAAAACGATAGTAACACTAATAGTTCATAAATAAATGCAAGGAAAACCCCATCTTTGCTCTTTAGTTTGCATAAGGGATCAAAATGGGTTTAATTGGTTTATAAGCGCATTTAGTGGATACACATGCAAACATGATAGTCCTTTGCATCTTAAGGCACTGATATCTCCAACAACCGTAAATCAATTCAAAGGCTACCATAATTAGTATATAAAGTAAAGCGACACCATGTGGGGACACACTAGAATGCACACTGGCCACGCCTCAGTGTGTCATGTTCGCACTCCGGTGAGCAGTCGCTATTCAATCACCGATTGTTTCGGTTACACACAACCAGTTCCCATGATTATACACTGTGTCAGTTAGATAGCTAATTAGCTTATTGTGCAATATACAAGGTTGATCTGCACTGCATACTTAACAATTATCTGCATATGGTGCTCACTGTGATCCACGTCACACCGTGAGAAGCAGTCGCTATTCAATCACCGATTGTTCGGTTACAACACAACCAGTTCCCCATGAATTTATACACTCCGGTCACTTAAGATAGCTATCAGCTTATTGTGCAATTATACATTTGATCTGGCACTGCATAGTTACATTTCTGCTAGGTGCTTCACTGTGTCCATGATCACACCGCCACCGAGCGAGTAGTCGCCAATTCCCAATTCACCGATTGTTCGGTTACAACACAACCAGTTCCCATGATTATACACTCGGTCACTTAAGATAGCTAATCAGCTTTATATGTGCAAGTATACATTTGATCTGGCACTGCATAGTAACATTTCTGCTAGGTGCATCACTGTGTCATGTCACAACCTGCGGAGGTAGTCGCTTTATTCAATCACCGATAGTTCGGTTACACACAACCAGTTCCCATGATTATACACTCGGTCACTTAGATAGCTATCAGCTTATTGTGCAATATACATTTGAT
The DNA here is from genome assembly GCF_021130785.1 of Homalodisca vitripennis. NCBI lineage: Eukaryota > Metazoa > Arthropoda > Insecta > Hemiptera > Cicadellidae > Homalodisca > Homalodisca vitripennis. The sequence continues at coordinate 2,011 of NW_025778788.1, forward strand.
CTGCACTGCATTTTCCTATCATTAATCTTGCTAGGTACTCATCGTGTGTCATGTCACACCGCGAGTAGTCGCTATTCAATCAGCGATTGTTCGGTTACACACAACCAGTTCCCATGATTTATACACTCGGTCACGTTAGATAGCTATCAGCATTATTGTGCAATATACATTTTGAATCTGCACTGCTATACTACAATATCTAGCTAGGTGCTCACTGTTGTCCACGTTCAACAACCGTGAGCGAGTCCGCTATTCAATCACCGAATATGATCTCGGTTTACACACCGCCAACCAGTTCCCATGATTATACACTCGGTCACTTTAGATAGCTCCATCAGCTTATTGATGCAATATACATCATTGATCTGCACTGCATAGTACATTTCTGCTAGGTAGCTTCACTGTGTCATGTCACACCGTGACCAGTCCGCTATTCAATCATCACACTCGATTGTTCGGTCTCAACACAACCCCAACCAGTTCCCATGATTATAACACTCGGTCACTTAGATAGCTATCAGCTTATTGTGCAATATACATTTTGATCTGCAACTGCATACTACATTAACTGGCTTAGGTGCCTCACTTGGTGTCATGGTCACACCGCCGAGTAGTCGCTATTATTCAATCACGGATTGTTCGTGTCCACTACCAACAAACCAGTTCCCATGATTATAACACTCGGGTCACTTAGATAGCTAGTCAGCTTATTGTGCAATATATACATTTGATCAGCACTGCATACTACATTAATCTGCTAGGTGGCTCACTTTGTCATGTCACACCGTGAGCAATCGCTATTCAATCACCTGATAGTTCGGTTACAACACAACCAGTTGCCCCATGAATTATACACTCGGTCACTTAGATAGCTTATCAGCTTATTGTGCAATATACATTTGATCTGGCAACTGCATACTACATTATCTGCATAGGTGCTCACTGTGTCATGTCACACCACACCCGCGATGTAGTCGCTATTCAATCACCGATTGTTCAGGTTACCACACAACCAGTTCCCATGATTTTACACTCGGTCATCTTAGATAGCTATCTAGCTTATTGTGCAATATACATTTGATCTGCTACTGCATAGTACATTTCCTGCACTAGGTGCTCACTGTGTCATGTCACAACACCGTGACCAGTCGCTATTCAATCCTCCCAGATTGTTTCGGTTTACACACAACCAGTTTCCCATGATTAATACACTCGGTCACCTTAGATAGCTATCAGCTTATTGTGCAATATACCATTTGATCTGCAACTAGCATACTACATTATCTGCTAGTGTGCTCACTGTGGTCATGTCCACACCGCGAGTAGTCGCTATTCAAATCACCGATTGTTCTAGGGGTCACATCACAACGACCAGGTTCCCAATGATTATACACTCGGTCACTTAAGATAGCTATCAGCTTATTGTGCAAATATACAATTTGATCTGCACTGCATACTACATTAATCTGCTAGGGTGCTACACTGAGTGTCATGTCACATCTCGTGACCAGGTCGCTATTCAATCAACCGATTGGTTCGGTTACCACACAACCAGTTCCCATGATTATACACTCGGTCCATTTTAGATAGCTATCCAGCTTATTGTGCAAATATACATTTGATCTTTTTTTTGCCACTGCATAACTACATTATCTGCTAGTGCTCACTGTGTCATGTCACACCGCGAGTAGTCGCTATTCAATCACGCGATTGTTCGGTCACGAAACAACCAGTTCCCATGGATTATACCACTCGGTCACTTAGATAGCTATCAGGATTATTGTGCAATATACCATTTGATCTAAGCACTTGCATACTACATTATCTGCTAGGTGCTCCACTGTGTCCAATGTCACATAGCCGCGAGTAGTCGCTATTCAATCACCGATTGTTCGGCTTACACACAACCAGGTCCCATTGATTATATCACTCGGTCACTTAAGATAGCTATCAGTCTTATTGTGCAATATACATTTGATCTGCACTGCTCATACTACATTATCTTGCATAGGTACTCAACTGTGTCATGTCCACACCGCGAGTAGTCGCTATTCAATCAACCTCGAAATGTTCGGTTACACACAAACCAGTTCCCATGATTATACAGCTCGGTACACACACTTAGATAGCTATCAGCTGTTATTGTGGCAATATACATTTGAATTCTGCACGTGCATAAGTACAATTATTTGTCTAGGTGCAACACTGAAGATAAAGAGAGTGGCAATATATTTTGGGGTTTGAGAAAATAATTGTTTTTATGTTGAACTAAGAATTCAGATAAAAACTGTTTAAAGATAATTTACACACGACTACACAAAAAGTAAGAAACATGTGACAATTATTACGCATTTAAAAAGGAGCATTTTAGCCATTTTGTACTCCAGACATCAAGAATAAGTCGGGTAAATGAGAAACATACTGTGAAGTTTTTTATACGCAATGTAGTACATGAGTTTTACGACCCATTCAGGTATCAGTAACAGTTTATTTGTTTCATGACCATAAAAAAAAAATGTTTGATCAACTTTAATTTATGAATAAGTGACATAGGAAAAAAAAGTATTTCTAATAAAATTATTTAAATAAAGTAAATAAAAATCACACCCTGCTGGTACTATAACTCATTTACATGTTGTTTAAAACAGGTTTTTTATGCTACATACAAAAATTGCCAACGTTTTCTTTTCTCTTGAAACGCCTTCTTCCTAGTTTCACCTTCACCATACATAATACAACAGTAAATTTTAAAAAAATTTGTTACCTTGCTTTCCGTTATTTAAAGTTTATCTTAAAAGTCCATAATAAATTTAACTTATTAAATTTAAACTATTTTTCAAAAACACAAAAAAATCGATTGTATAACCTTGAGTAATTCTATCATAGAAGACTATTGAAACTAAACTTTTTTTATTTATTTTAATGAAATTATGTAATATTTACAGTCAAAAAGTTTGGTGTGCTGTGCGCAGGGTGGGTTGTAAAGTTTGGATTGAGATTCATCTGTATTAGTAAGCTTTAGAAGATGTAGTCGCTATTAGTTCCTACGCTTAAACAAGCAGCATATTGGCTCCCCATAGCTTGGCCGATCTATTAGAAGAATACAATCAAGTAACTGTTAGTTATGAGAGATTATAGCGAGTGAGGAACGTGACAACAGAATACCTGACAGTGAAACTAACCCGGAAATGCATCTGTCGGCGTTGTAAGAACGTTCAACTTATCAATGAGTTATGAGAGATTATAGCGAGTGAGGAACGTCAACAACAGAATACCTGACAGTGAAACTAACCCGGAAATGCATCTGTCGGCATTGGTAAGAACGTTCAACTTATCAATGAGTTATGAGAGATTATAGCGAGTGAGGAACGTGACAACAGAATACCTGACAGTGAAATACCCGGAAATGCATCTGTCGGCGTTGTAAGAACGTTCAACCTATCAATGGAAATTTGCATATTTTGATTAGCAAACAATACAGCACAGTTCCGCAGCGTCAGTCATCGTCTTGGCTCGTCTCAAGACAACAGGAAGATTACGGGTTGTCTCCTAGGCGCCAGCGCAATTATTGCAATATGATATATGGTTGTAGTACTACAACTGGTCTTTGCTTAGTGAAAACAATAGACTGCGATGGTGATATATGTCTTTTGTTTGCTAGAGAAATCTCTCCCACTATAATTAACTTTAACTATGATTTATACAGTTTAAAAACAACAATTTGTCAATAAATATAATGTAGAAAGCTAAGTCATAACTTTCTTTATACAATTACCCCATTATTACTGTATGTGTATTAAGTGTTGGTAATCAAATAAAATACATCATAAACACAAGATTTAATAATGTAATAAATCTATAATTAATGTAATGTTTTGATGTACAACTCAAATAATTTTGTTTCAAGACATCACTGACTCTTTTTGAAGTCGAAAAATGCGATAATTCGATTACTATGCTAAATTACGAAAAATTATTGCAAAACCCAGTGAACATTTTACAAAAACGCCATTACCTACTGTAAGAAATTAGTTCTTAATTGTGTGCAAACTGTTAATTCAGATAATAATAAAAAATATATTTATAATTAGGAACAACGGTAATATCAAAGGAAGTGAAGTAATAAGTCGCTTCGGATAACCACTTCGTTACATCAAAAAAGGATTTCAGTTCAGCATCGAAAAATTGTTATACTCATTAGTAATATTTCAACTCTGCTCTAATTAAAAAAAGTATTGCAAATAGTTGTTGACACTTTGAAAACGGAAAACGCTCATGACAGTCAGGACACTGGCTGCAAAAGCCCAAGTATACACCTACTTTATAGTAAAAACCACAATAGAAATTATAAGGTATAGCCCCTTAGGGATGACATATAGACATGACAATTTGTAATCGTGGCTGTTTTCAGGGACAAATCTGTTTGTGAAAATGCAGTTTTCTCTTTCCGGACTGAAATACACTTGCGCTCGGTTACCTAACGCTGCATGTTCCAGGGACAGTACGTAGTTAATTAATTGTGCCGATAATTGTTAGGTAAGGGCAGGCCGAGTTCCCAGCAGTGCTGACTCCCGGGAGTGCCGACTCCCAGGCTGCGCCACAGTGTCAGCCGTCAGCATGACATGACGCGCAAGCGGCTCCCGTCCACGTGGGAAAGCTAATATTGAAATCGATATCACATTATCAAGGCACGAACTCTTGCTCTAGTCCGTGAGAGAACATAGCAGTTATGACCGGAGTAGCTACTGTTTCCGAATACGGCAGCATTATGAATAAACACGCGAAAACAAACAAATTGTTGGTGCATTAACAAAATCAGATTGCGCTTATAAACTTGGCTGGTAACAGATCCGTGTGGGACAAAGGACGTTCGACGACACGACAGTCGCCTGGATAAATCCGTTCGTGCGTCTTCTACTGACCTTTACAGATGAATGAGGTAGAGATTTCTAAATGGCACGAGTTACAGTAGGATCTTGAAGCTAAAGCGGAAGAGAGTGCGTCACTTACGTCACACCCACACCACGCACTGTGTCTGTCTGTCTGGAGGTTAACAGTGCGCGAGGTTCCGGCCGATAATGGCACCTGCACCACGCTGGGCCTGGGCTAGTCCATTACCTGTAAACCGGTGCAGTTAGGGGTTCCAACCAAATTACCTATTATGCCCATAAGCTTAATTATTATGTTGTTCAGAGGTGTTAATAAAAGGGGGAATAGTTCTCCGTCAGGCAATGTACTTCAAAGTCCAAATAAACATAGAGTTAGTTTGTTATAGCTCATTCGCATGTTGAGCAACTGGAATGGACTGGATATTCATATAAACAATAATGGAGCAAAATGCAAATAACTAGAATAGCTAGATTCTACGTATAAATATGCGAGCCGCTTCATACACTAAAACGTCTTTTTCATGTCTATTATGCATTATGATCTATCTATTTACACTTACAACTTATTATTCTGTGATCATGGTTAATTGGTTTTCAGATATACCGTATATACTATATTGGATATTGGAAAGATATACATACGTACAAAAAGAAAGTTTACACTAGTTTAACATACGTTTATTTTTATTTCGTTTGTAAAAGCTACTGGCGATAATAGCCCATTTTCTCTTCCTGAGGAAGAATTAGTTTAAGGGTGCCGATACTGTGTCAATTGACTATGTTAAAGATAAATTTAAAACAAAATATTGCTATGTTAGTTATGTTTAACTTTGTTAAGCAATGCAAAAACAATATTTATACACGTATAATGTGTGTATTTGCCACATACAGCTGCTGAAAAAATTACAAGCGTTTAAATTCTATAGGATTGCGTCAATCTCTCACAGAGCTCTCATTAATGGTTACAACTTGACCTCGGCACTTATTGCAGAGGTCATCCACTCTGACTTAACACCAGAAAGGGAGTGACTGTTGTGGCTAGCATACAGAGCGGGCGTATGTGTGGCGAGACCGCAACCGTAGATGGACAGCTGACAGTGCGGCACGCGTCATGTGACGTCACAGGCGAACTGTTGCGTCACTCCTGCCAGGATGTCACACCTCAGTCAGTATCGCGGATATTAGGGTGGGTGCTAAATGATCAATAAAGTTCACGCCTACACCTATTGCCTTTGCATGACGGACGTGCAGGAAGGAATATAATCGTCATTATTAGTATCCATCCAACTAACTGACACCTGCCTTTAGTACTCTGATTCACGTTTGGATCTGAGCTTTAAAGTACAACATGTTGAATTGTCGAGTGAAACGAGCTAGAATATATATGAAGCTTCAGATCTAATTACTTGGTTCTCAAATCAACCCCATGGAGCCAAGCACTGGCAGCACAGAACAAGCTAAAGCAGGTAAACAGGCGTGGTGAGAGCCATAAAACAGACGTCCTGAGTCCACTGACCCCAGGGGCCCAGGGGTTCTCCAGCTATGAATGGGATCCTCTCATCCTACTACCTTTATATACGAGTGAGTATACAACTCTCCTCCGATTAGATTCTAAAGTCTACATCGTCTTGAAATTTTATAATTATAGCAATGGTTTACAATTACATTAACCACATTTAATTTGTAAAAATATAATTGAAATTATTTAGTTTTGTAACTAAATTGTAACTGACCGCCCTGGTTCGAAGGATGATGGAAGGATTATAAAATCAAATTCGCCACGTTTCGAGATCAGCAATTAATTTGTACATCAGCGGACGGTGGTGGCTCATAGTGCCTAAGCTCACAGCGCCACAACGTGAATTTGCTCACAAGCGCCACAACGTGAATGTGCTCACAGCGCCACAACTCATAGCGCCACAGATTTGGCCGGAGTGCTCACAGCGCCAACACAACCGAATAAATAATCGGGTCCATGCTCACATCGCCACAGCTCACAGCGCCACAGCTCCATAGCGCCACAGATTTGGGTCGAGTGCTCACAGCGCCAACACAACCGAATAAATAATCGGATCCATGCTAACAGCGCCACAGCTCATAGCGCCACAGGTCATAGCGCCAAAGATTTGGCCGGAGTGCTCACAGCGCCACAGCTCATAGCGCCACAGATTTGTGAGTGGGGGAAACACCCGCTGGAGGGGTAACCCGCCTTCCCTGTACCAACCTCCAAAGTTATAATTCCCGTGATAACCAAGAAACATTGTTTCTATTGTTTGAACCGGTATTTTAAAACCTATTATGTGGTAATCACGCTTGTATTAATTAATTAACCTTTCTGTGTATATCTGTATTTATAATGTTTAAAAATAGATTGTTATTGTTTAATGAAATAACAGTAGAACAGGTATTAATTATCACGAATTGATTGTAGTTTTTTATTTTCTGTACGCATCAGCTTTATGTCAATTGTGAATTTGCATGTTGTATATTGAATTGTAATCGCTTTTAAAATTAGTCCTCACACTCGTACATGCATAATTGTTGTTAACATGCTATTTTGAACTAACGTGTGGGCTATGTGAATACTTTTTGGTTTTAGTTAAAACAAATTTTATTATGTACCTATACCTTTTTTAAATGATCGGATTTGTTTTAAATTCTTCATGATTGACATGCGTATTTGAAAGAGAATACGGTTATTGTTTAATGGACGTTCAGATACCTATTTAGTGTACTAGACCTGAACTATTGTATTAGTACATACTAACATTAACAATACTCATGTAATGTTTTATGTATTTAGTAATAACAAAAAATACTATATTCATGGGAAACATATGTGCAGATCACGTCATTGATAGATTAAAACAAAGTTTACTTAACTAAAAGAGAAGACAAAAAACGAGAGAAAAAACAACAAAATGTATTAATTCTCATCTCACCCTGCTAGCGGTCTATTCTTAAAAAGCGTTAGTAGCCTCGAACAATTGTATACATACATACATACATATATATATATATATATAAATATATATATATATATATATAAATATATATATATATATATATAAATATATATATATATATAAATATATATATATATATAAAATATATATATATATTATATATATATATATATATATATTATATATATATATATATATAAAAACACACACACACACACACACATTTCCTTAATTTACGGATTCATAGAAAATACTTTTATTAACGTTTATAATATTAATTTATGTATTTGAAAACGGTCAAAATATATTTCATTGTGTAGATCCCACAACTAAGAATTCTAAATCGATGAGCACAAGAACACACAAGAAAAGATATCATAGGCTATGTACCAGATAATTATGTTTTTCAAAATAGAAAACACTAAAACATAATAACAGTATCCAAAGTGTTTATTAGTATAATTGTTATAATCGGTTTATAATCGGGTACCTTACGATTAATTAGTGAAGACAAAAGACATGTATGACATGTTACATAGCATATGGTTACATGCTAACTCAATTTTATAACTATCGCCTAAGCAATAATTTGTTACGATAAAATATTCTTGCCAAATTGCACCACAACGAATATTTTTGAGCTATGCATTTTCAAGGACAAGTATACAAAGAGGGAAAAACTAAGGAAGGTCGGATCATAGATAATCTAATATTTCCAGTATATTTTAATGTAAGAAATTATCTAGAGGAAGAATTTCAAAACAATCTGTATATCACAATTGTTTAATGAAATTGAAAACTGTCCAGTGTACTCGTATGTCATAAAATCGTGAGATTAAACGATTTATCTAAGAGATTTAATCTAGAGGAAGAATTTTAAGACAATCTGTATTTCACAATTTTTTGATGAAATTGAAAACTGTCCAGTGTATGTCATCAATCGTGAGATTAAACGATTCTGAGAGCGGTCATGGGTAGGTCTGTAATGTGTGCAGTGACCCCGTCTTGTTAAAAGTACAAAGCATCAATATCAATATCCAGCTCCTCTAGTACTGGAATAAAAAAGTTATTCAACATTACTACATACCGCGTAACCGTTTTCCCCCCGTTATCTTCAAATAAATAAAATCCAAACATTCTCTCTGTCGGTCGATACTGCACTAAAAGCTTAGGTTGAAATCTCTCTGAGGTTATAAGCACTCTAATAACTCATTTTTGTTTGTTAACGTGATCAGAATGGTACAAGTGTGTTTCATCAGATATAATCAAAGGTTAGAAACATTAGGCCTCATTTTTAATGTCAACTATTTATCACACAACACAACTCTTTTTCCATAGTCCAGATCTTTAAGTTCTTGCATAATTTGAAAATTTGGAAAGATAAAAATGAATGTCGTGGTGCAAATCCTCAGCGGGGATCTGTTTTTGAAAACCTAGAAAACGCATGCTATCAGGCCCGCCTGCTCTGGGACTGCGACTAACTGCAACTCTTACTCTTTCCACATTGTTCGGTGTTTGAACAGTTTGTAGACTTCCTTCCCTCAGTTTTCTTTTGGGTAGAGGCCGTATTTGTAAATGAACTTACCCAGATTTTAATTGTTTTTAGATCTTGAACAGCGCCGTTGGGCCGACCAATGTTAAAGTGAGTTGTAAAAAATCTGTGAGTTTTTACATAAGAATCACTGTTCTTAAAACGTTTCTACAGCAAAAGCATGTTGGTCAGTATTTATTTTCTTGATTACATGATGGTTTTTTGTGTGCAGTGTAATCGCTCACCTTTAAATTTGAAAATAGGCCTACATTTTTACAATAAACTGCTGGAACAGTTTTATTGACGGGGTGAATATATGAGAAACTGTCATTAGCCGCTAAATAATATAAATCACGCAAATTATAACACTTTCAGCCATCCTCATGTGCTTCCTCTTTTAGATCTCAATAATAGTTTTTCTTTAACTGTAACCAAAAAGAAATGTATATGATAATAATGATTTATTTTCGTTCTAAAGTAAAGGTTACAACATAGTACATGTCGAAAAAATACTGTCCAATTATTACAGTATACGGACAGTAAGAAGTGAAAAAAATATTTACAAGTATTAACGTTTAAATATACTAAATTGAAGTATATATATATACAGGGTGTTTGAAAAGTATGGGTACGGCTTAATATTTTAAAAACCATAGGAGATAACATCTATAAACTTTGCACAGTGTCATATGGATATGTAAACTATTTTTCATTGCTATTACCATGACATGCCAACCATGGGGGGGACGGCCCCACAGAGGAAAACATGGAAATCTTAAAATGAATGCATGGGTCGAGTGATACCTCATTTGAAAGAGCTCACTTAGTAGAGTTGAATTCCGCAAACCGCATCTCAAAAGGTTTATCCAATCAGAAATGGCGGCTTGTTTTAGGTACACATTGTGAAGTTACATTATGCGCTGCCATTTCTGACTGGATCGTCGTTATTCTGATGCGGTAGGCGGCGTTTCACTCTACTAACCAATGTGTTTTCACTAACTTTTTTTAATTAGCAAATTATGTCATAAATTTATAATACAATAAATAAAACACAATAAATACCAATGTTTTTTAGTTGACTTAGTCTTATTGTCCCTTTAAGAAACTATATATACGAAGAAATTAAAAGACGGTCTACGGCCTTTTTACCAACATACGGTCTAAAAGCGCCTATTCCCACAGTTCAGTTTGCCTTGCCATTATAAAGAAATATATACATATGTTGGTTTTCAAGCCGTACTTTTGTCAAAACGGTCTACTAATGATCTCTTGTAATCTATTGCCGGTCAAAGATACTTCAAATCCTATAATTTGGTTTTCCTTTTTATTACGTCGAAGAAAATAAATATACTTTCGTAAGGTTGAAAAAGTTACTATGGTTAAATGTATCTATTTCAGCCGTTTGAATTCACTTCTTTTCTAATTAATTTACAGTTTCATAGTTGAGTTTGCGTTGTTGCACCGATCAAGAAAATATGTAAACATGTAGGTTTCGAATGATAACTTACATGACATGAAAAGCAGCGTCTGTTTTCCAGTTTACAACATTTCTGGTAATATATATTTGATTTAGATTTTTTTACCCCGATCAAGAAAATATATGCATACAAAAGCTTAAAATTACTACTTTGGTCGCTTGTGTTCCTCTTCCGGTATAAGGGATATAACATACAATTGTTTCAACTATGTTCATTTCAAATTTTGAAATAATCGATTATAAAAACTTTGCGAGATAACATTTGTGTTCTCTTTCAGACTGTGTTATAGAAAAGAATGAGTCGTTGAGGTATATTTGTATCCATTACCCTGTTTTTTTTTCAGAAATCAGGATAAATTGGGCATACTTATGCAATAGTAAAGCCTCACGATAGTTGGTTTTGAGAAAAATACAATTAACTTTACCTTTACACAAAAAAATGTATGTTCAGAGTACAATTGTAGGGCTTTATTTTTAACATTAGATTATAATATTCTAAACTTAATTTAATAAGCTTTAGTGACCAAATAATCTATTTATTAGTTTTTTTTTGTGAATTTGTGACTTGGATCCTTATTGCAATTTTATATTTTTTTAAACACTTAATTTATCCATAGTTTTTATAATGTACTTTCTTCAAGACCTGATGTCTAAACAAACTAATTTTTCAAGTTGAATTCGACTTTATTGGTAAAATGAATGTGTTATGGGTGGTCAATTACAGTATTATTTATTCTGCAATCTTCTCACTGCATAAAGGTTACACATAAAACCAATGTATAAAAAGTGTTAACGCTCAGCCAAATGCCTACGGAGTGACATACACCATTGTTGAACTTATTATTGCTAATTTAAAAAGAAGCCTAACGCAAAATTTAAAATCTGTTAGGTCAGTTCTTTTTTGGAGATATCGTGTGTACAGACAGACAGATATACAGAAATGAAAATGTTTAATCGTCACGAGTGATAATTACCTATTTGATAATTAACTACTATTTTGTAATGCTAAAACAATGTTGTATGATGTTGTAATAATCTAAATGAGAGCTGGTTGCCCTAAGAGTTCATGCTATCCTGAAAAATAATATTAAAATTTAATAAATCATAATATAAGGCTTAGGCTACTTGCACTAGACCACGGGCTGTTTCACGTAAAAATGAAGGAAATAGACATAGGCAACACTAAACATCCGCCCAGCTGCCCGCATGTCGCTCTGGGATCATCTTTTAAAAAATAAAAAATACAAATTTGTGTGATTTACTAATAAACAATATATAAACGCCACATAAATCGGGCACTACATGTATACCTTTATTATGTGTCTTGTAAAAAATTAATTAGTATTGCCGGTAGGTATAATATTGCTGGCAAATAAGTGTATTAGTATCAATAAAATTGTATTTTTTTGATTGCAAAATACTCAATTGATTGTTACGAAAGACATCGGTAGTAATACAATCCCAGGAGTACACTATCTCTTATAACCAAAATTAGATATACATACACTATTGGTAATATACATTTGCGTTGGAAGATATAGGCTTAGGGTGGAGTCCAGCACTTTTGAATGTGTTAAACATGGGTGCCAAATAAGCACTACATGGTTTAAAGTGATGTTTCTCAAAATACATAGCGTTTCAGTTTCATAACAACCAACTGGCTAGCTTACAAAATAAAATAAATATTCCTGGGGAAGTTTTGTGTGTTGTTAATGTCCTTTGTGATCATGTAAATAGGCGTATCCAGGGGAGGATGGTTTGGGTGTTGCAACCGCCCCTCCCCTTTAATACATATATTCAAATTATATTTTAACTTGCGTTAAACTGAAAGTATACTTGTATTTGAACAATTTGTCATAGTTTAGTTTTTGTTTTAATTTCTTTTGAAATTTAACTATAATAGCTGACACAAGACTCATGCTTTGTAATTTTCATAATGACGAGTCCGTTTTGCGACCCGAAGGGTTCTTTGACAAAAATAATACAGACACTATCGTTTCCTCACTTCCCCGCGCTTCCGGTGAGAGAGACAGCGAGTAATGGCCATGAACGCCTACCTGTCATCTCTTATAACGGCTAATTTGTAATAGTCTTAACATAGTTCTCATCGCTTTCGTTGTCGTTGCTAGTCGTGTATTAGTGACTTTTGTTATTAATGAGTATTGATGTAGATAGTACTAAAAAAAAAACTAAATAATACCATAAAACCTCTAGATATCTAATTTTCAGTTTAGAAATATTATAATTCCTAAAAGGGAATATATTTTACTCTCTTTTACTTATAAGAAATTTACGTTCTTGAAAGGTTCAAGGAAGGATCCGTGTACTTAGTTGATCTTTTTATTTATTCATAGGCTTCCTAAAGGGTTGTAGAGCCTTCTCATTGAAAAAAACTAAATAATACCATAAAACCTCTAGATATCTAATTTTCAGTTTAGAAATATTATAATTCCTAAAAGAGAATATATTTTACTCTCTGTTACTTATAAGAAAATTTACGTTCTTGAAAAGGTTCAAGAAAGGATCCGTGTACTTAGTTGATCTTTTTATTTATTCATAGGCTTCCTAAAGGATGTAGAGCCTTCTCATTGAACAGGATACGGAGTTGACTTTAATTCAGTTCGCCCAGCTGATCAGTCCGGCATTTTCTTCAATTGAATGTGCCATTATTGTACCTGTAAAATACAGGTTTAATTTAAACATCTAGCTGTTTTATTTGTGTCCAAACAACATTTCATATTTTATTTTGTTTTTAAAATATAGGATAGATAGGTGCTTGTTTAGCACGCTGACGGCACATAGGCTGGCCGGGCCGAAACGCGACATTTCTAGAATTGGGCACCCATGATTTTTCAAGATGTGCACCCACACGTACAAGTAAGGACAGTCAGTAATAAATTAAATGCTGCAGAATCATATAAAATATATCTGTGTGTGTGTGTGTGTGTGTGTGTATATATATATATATATATATCTGTATATATATATATAAAATATATAATATTATTAATATAATATAATAATAATATAATATTATTATTATATATATATGCATAATTATTGGTTGTATTATTTGTATTATGTATTATTTTTTGTATTATAATTATACATATATATATATATATATATATATAATTCTTTCTTGCGTCACTGAACCCCTGCTAAGCACATGAACCAATTTTAATGACATTGTTTGTGTGTCTTCAGGTAGATTCGAGAATGGTATAGATTTACAATCCGGTCTAATTTAAATTTTTTAATTTAATAAGTTTTTTTATTTATACAGTGTTGCAGATTTTGGGAATATTTTAATTGATTCCCGAAGACTGCGCTATGCACGTAATACACAGTGTACTGATACTTAACAGCTGTTAATACTTTCACCTGAACTTCGTCAAAGAGGCAGAAACATTTGTTCAAATTTAAATTTCAGAAAATATTAAACTATTTTAAAGTGCTTGATCAGTAGTATAATGCAGATTGCAAAAAGCGAAGTTATTGTCTAATTTTAAATTTAGATTGCACCAATAATCAATAAACCATGACTGTAATGCAATGAAAATACTATTTAAACACTGTTATAAAAACTACCTTATTGCACAAAGCAGTGAATGTTTGCACATAAAACTAATCGAATATGGTTAACTCTCTTGACATTGTGTATGGCATTTTTATTGTAGCTAAAGAAAAGGAAGGGGAGCACACTCTACCCCTTATAAATTTTTCTTGATAAGTGAAAACATCAAAATATCACTTCAGTATCAGAAATTAATCTAAAAGTTGGATTCCAAAAACCCAACAAATGGGATGATTTTTTTGTAAGTGCAACAGCATAATCCAATAGTGTAACCGTAAATAAGGCCGCAGTAACTTTTAAGTCACATTGTAAGATATATATTTTCTTCATCGGAAAAAGAGGCTAACTATAAAAATGTCGCCTTAAGAATCATAGATCGAAAAAAAAATTAAAAAAGTCAAAAGAAGACGCTGTATGATCGAAGTTGGTTATTGTTAGTATATATTTTCTTGATCGGGGAAAACTCTACAATAGTACCGGAAATGGACGGAACTTGGAGCAAACAGTTTTCTACACGTAACATAGCTGTGGTAGGAAAGATGTATTGAATTTGAATGTTAAATGTAGCTCCATTCCGAAGGGATAAGATAGTCAGAAAGTCAGAATGAAATTCAAAATACAAATTTAACCAAACCCTTCCCACCATATTTACGTTATGTGTAGAAAAACTCGGTTGCTCCACTGTGCTTAGAGACCGTATCAGATCATAGTAGTGCACTCAGTTGTGCATATGATGAGATAATGAGAACACCACTCCATCTATTTGTAGGTGTCTCTGATGATGTAAAGGTGTTAAAGCTTCGTTTTGAGCTTCTTCGTCGCCGACTTTCTTTGGGAAGTTTGAGACAGCGTCAAATACCACACACTGCTATAAAAGGATTGTGAATTGCAGCTAAAATTCAAACATTCAAACATCATAAGTGCTTTGAAAGAGCAGGGAACGGCCGCGTGTAACAGCTGGTTGATTTATAAACAAATAAATGTCTAATGAGGATAAATCCCTATCAGTATTCACATGCAGAACGTGTAAATATCATACAGTGTTTATTAAATCTCAAAATAATAACTGATAACCGATTTTGTAAGGTTCTTCCTGATTTCTTTGTATGTCGTTCTTCAAAATACATACCACAAAATGCAGAATAAGAATAAGGAATAATGATAAGTTAACGAGGAGAAAGCTTAAATTTTAAACAAAACTGTTTTTGGTTATCATAATCCAAAATAATATACAAAATATTTTCCTTTTTACTTGAATACATGTGTGTGAATACAACCTAATCAGTTAAAAGATTATTCCAATGTGATATAGGTATATAGACTACTTTAATGTGGTAGAAGTTTGAAATAAGATGTTTAGCATGTAAAGAGAGGTCTTCGGGGTCCCGGTTCCGTCAGGTATATCCTGTAGAAAAACAAATTATAGTAAACAATTTATGGCATGGCTGTGTTCTAGTTTTTAAAATGCTTTCAAAATCTTTAGTTTGTCTTGAAAGCGGTTTGTAACAATTTTCATTTTTTATTGTACCAAAGGTATCAGTGGAGAAAAGCAGTGTTAAACCATATACCACACAATGGGCTCCTCATTAAGTATTTTTAGTGTGAACTTCAACATCTGGAATCTGAATTGGGTTCCAAGCTATTAAAAAATCGTACAAATTAATTTACATTATAATTTTGTTGTACGTATAGGCTACCGTATATTGATCAAGAACTTCAAAAGGGAATGGTTGTTGGAAAACAAGTGCCCAAAATATTAAAGACTATTTAGGAACTGGTATCGAGTCCATCAGCCGATGTGGCCAGGAAATAAAACGTAGGTCGGGACCGGAAGATGATGCAGATAAAGATTGGAATGCGCGGAGCGAGCAGCCAACTTAGTTCGTAGCTCGTGGGATCTCCGCCTGGCGCGCAACACCACCGAGTCTGTGTTTCTCACCCAAACCACACATGTAGGAACAACAGAGTGAAAATCGATCTTCTTTAGAAAAACAATCTATACTAAAAGAATTGGGCTGCTTAATTGATATGTGCAGTTTTTAACTGCAATAGTATGATATTAATATGTAATCAAGAAGTAAAACAAACTTATGTATAGAGATAACTAAAATGCGACTGCAATGTCATTGCATTATCCACTACATGCGCCGTGACGGTGGTTGGGCCGCTTGTCTGCCTCCGTATTTCCCCTACATCAAGTGTCCCCCTCCAAAGTTATTATTTAATAAATTTGAACCAATAGGAGGCTGTGGCGCTATGCAACACCAGAAAGTAGAGACTGGCTCATAGCGCCACAGAATTGGCCCGAGTGCTCACAGCGCCACAGCTCATATCGCCACAGCTCATAGCGCCACAAATTTGGTCGAGTGCTCACAGCGCCAACACAACCGAATAAATAATCGGATCCATGTTCACAGCGCCACAGCTCATAGCGCCACAGGTCATAGCGCCACAGATTTGGCCGGAGTGCTCACAGCGCCACAGCTCATAGCGCCACAGCTCACAGCGCCACACATTTGTTGTGGCGCTGTGAGCTGTGGCGCTATGAGCTGTGGCGCTATGAGGCCCGCACCAAGCGGACAAACTAACTTCTTGGACACTGTAACAGTGACTGAAGTTCTCTGTGCTTGATCATTCAGTGCAGGTACCTATATGTGACCGGTATTCTTTCTACTTCAGTTTTAATATACTGTTTTTTATGAAGTGCGTGTTTTAGAGACAAGTTATGGGTATTGTCAGTTGAAAACTCAACAATGGGCTGTTAAAGTGATTCCTGAATAATTTACGTGCTTACAAACGCTCTGGTACGATTTTATTTACTATTAACATAGTATTGTGCTATGTATTAATTTAAGCTATCCTCCTGAGGAACAGATACAGATGTAGATCTCAAAACTTAGTGTTCGCTACTATTGATGTTTCTTTTTTTTTTTGTTGTTTTTATGTAAAAAAAATTTGGGACGATGACACATGTCCGGAACATGCTTTCTTCCTTCTAAAACGGAGGATAATGTTGATAATTATGTTGCTTGTAACATAAGTTTAATATTTAGCTGTTATGTAAAGCAATAACATTAAATAGCCAACATATTGGTTTACTAACCATTTATTTTTCATGGATATTATGGAATATTGACATTCCAGCATTCACTAATTTCAAAATTAAGATAAATGCAACTTCAGTTAAATGAACAAAAATTCCTTCAAATCACTTATGTTCTTCATTTCAGTGACATACCGCGTTAATAAAGGTAGTACAGGAAACTGATTACTTTTACATTCGTTCCATTTTTCAAAACTTACCTATTGGCCAAACAATATTATGTTATTAATACCTGAATTCTGAAAGTACAGAACCACATGGGGTGAAAAGCAATACTCGAAAGAATGGCCTTTTGGTAAATCAGTTTGTTTTCAGTGTTGGTTTGGTATTAATATATTTGAATAACTTTAAGTTTCTAAATAAATCAGATTAGGACCAATTGGAAAGGTAAACTTTATTGTTTGGGAAATTGTTCCGAACTAGTAGTCAAATAGAATTTAAACAGTTAAATTTAAAAAAAAATTGTGATGTTTGAATATTCACCAAAAAAAAATAAACAATAAAAATAATGTTTAGGATTTTCCTACTTTGGTTAGATAACGATTGGCGGTTATGACCTCATTCAAGTTAATAAGAGTGTGATTATTGTTAGAATGAAAAAAGTTATTACACAGTATGCAGATTAAACAAAAAGAGATTTTTAAGCTTCTATGAAGACAACATGCTTATTTCTTTTGTTGAAGGTAAATAAGGTAGTTAGAAATACACAATTAAGCGACCATACACAACTCTGTTTAAAAGAAACATGTATCGTAACAACATAGGCAAAGAAGCCTATAGTGATGATCTACTGAATTGCGCGCGATTCCCACTGGTGACTATATTCGCAGTACAATGTGCTTAATCTAAACCTTCCTTCCACGCTGGATTCCACGATGTGATAAATATAGGTTACAGATTCGTATAAGGGAAGTTGAAAAACGAACTACGTTATGGTTTTATTTTGGAAATAGTCAGATAGACTATATCTCAGATTCGGCCATAAATGTTTAAAGTTCAATAATTTGTAATTGGTCCGCTCCCTACTTTGTACTCTATAACTACTTTGGAAAGGAAGTTGAAACGACTTGTAAATAATATACTTTCGTTATGTTTATGTGAATTTGAAAATAGTCATTATTAGACTACTATCTTCAGATTCGGCACTTCCTAAAACGTTTAAAGTTCATTAAATTTGTAATAATTGTCCAAGATCCCTGCTTTGTTACTCTTATAACTACTTGGAAGGAAGTTGAAACGACTTGTAAATAAGTATACAGTACTTACGTTATGTTTATTTTGAAAAATAGATTTCATATAGGGACCTATATCTCCATAGAATCGGCCCTAACTAAACGTTTTAAATTAGTTCATTAATATTGGTAATAATTGTCCGCTCCCTACCTTTTTGTACTCTACTAACTATTGACGGTCCTGTTCAGAAATTTATCACAACTATAGCCTATATGATGACGTTGAGTGTTATGGAAGAGAATGCTTTTTAACTCATTTATGTTTAGCACGTCATCGATATCCACCACGCTGTTTAAAGTCTGCTTGGCGGACTGATGAATGGAAACACATCGTGGCGCTGAACATCTTACAGTTTTAATCGGTTTATCCCAAGCTCATGTTGTAGGCGCGCAGTCCTTGTTGTCCGGTAAACAGTAAATACTAAATGGGAGAAATCCACAACTTATATAATTATTTTGGCAGATGGACAGGGGACACAATTGATGTAGGACTATCACGAAGAAGGAAAAACCTCCTTACAACCTTAAAAATCTTCCAAAGCATTGTTCAATCTTTAAAATATTCCATTTACCAAAGAGTAGTCAATTAATTCCGTTTCTGCCGTCGAGATAGGCTTTTAGGAGCGGAGGGAACAAAACCGTTATAGCAATCAACCTAGAAAACGTAATTGGTGGGTTTTTTTAAATTATTATTCAATAGACGCCTAATGGAAGTTCATTTCAATATACCAAAATTAAACTCCGGTCAAACATTGGAACTAGAACGCAGAGCGTACTACTAACCTTTTATTATTTTATTTGCAGTTTTTCATGTATTATTATGTAAAGGGCCTATTTCGTGTAACTGGAATGGTCCTTTCAGGATTTCAAACCCATGAGATAACATTAAAACCATAAAACATTATTACTCACTTAAGTAAGTATCTTAGGTTAATATTACTATAT
>NW_025778789.1:0-140962 GCF_021130785.1 Homalodisca vitripennis
CCTTGAAAAAGCACAATTTAAACAGTTTTCAATATGGTGGCCACATACGTCTTTAATGTTTTATTTGACGACTTCATAACATCAAACGACAATAAAAACTTATTTATAGACAGTTAGAAAGAAGTTTTAATAAAATTATAAAACTTTATGTATTACTGTAACTGAAACTGGTGCAGTATTTACCCAATTACTATAACCTACTAATATGTAAATGGTAAACATTCGTACGTCTGACTAATGTTTGTGTATATCCCTTATAAAATTAAAATCAAGTGAACTTATTGAGTTACAATTTCCATGGACTTTTTAAATTTTGTTTAGGGTATACTATTAAATTGTAAGTCATCTTAGCCTTAATTAAATTGTTAGGTTAATTAGTTTAGGAAAACTACACCTTAAACATGAAAATGTTGTTTTAATCTTCATTTGTCATATTTTAACTGTTCATCATTAAAAATAACTCTTTAATTTCTTAGAGTACCTGCAGATAGAACGGTATGCTACTTAAGAGACGGTTCAAATCTAATTTTAACACTGCTATAATTTCAAATTAGTTAAAAAAACGCCTGGATTGGTTCAATCTACGTTATTAAAAATAAATTCCCTTTGGATCATGAAACTATTTTTTTACCACGATGGAAATAAAAATTAACAAGCAAGCCATGCAGAGAACACTCCATTATACAATTAAACATTCTTTCCAAGACCAAAAGGACAGAATTAACCACAATAGAACAAATCCATAAGGTCAAATATAAATTCATAATAATCATTTTATATGAGATATTTAAATCCTACGATGGATACTAAGTAAATAGGAGTAAAAAGTATATAATCGGTCAAAAAAAGAGAGGAAACAGTCTTACACCTTTAATTGTATAACATACGCAAGAGATAACTAAATCAATGTTATTCTTCTATGTATAAACAAATGCGTTGTTGGACCTCCTTGTGTGGAGTGTGCGGCTTACGTAGTTTAGCTAGTAAAATGTTTACCTGTTTCATGATAATATTCACGTTTCACTGATGAAAAATGTTTTCAGACCTTTGTCATTGCAAGTTAATAAATTGAATCAGTAATACCATATTTTGAGATGTAAATTCCTCATATCTTTTTCAGGTGAATAAATAAATTAACTACCATCTAGGTTAAAATAAACAACCAAATCCCTATGACATTAAATAAGTTCTGAATAACATAAATATACCACTCATGCTCACTGTTTAAAAAACACACGCTTAAGAAAAAGACTGCCCTATGCGGACAAATAGTCCAGTTGTTTTACCTTTATTATTATAGTTAAATTTCACTCCTACTTCTAGAAAGTTAATCATATTTTTTTGTAAACTGAAATTTCCAAAATCAAGAATACCTGCATGTATATCCCAATAACAAATTTTAAATAAAAAACTACATATATTTGGTTATCGTTAAAACCTACATTTTATTTTGCAACATTAATTGATATAAGAAGGTACGCCACACAAGATATCATATCGGATTTCAGGTAAGGTGGACGAAAAAAATTCATAATCTATAGCTCACCTAATTTTCAAAAATGTCCTTCATACAGGCAATTATAAAAAAGCTGACACAAAATTACACATCATAAAACTCATGTAAGTATAAAAGAAGATTCATGGAAAATTTAATTTCTACGTATGAAAACTTTAACTACATATTCTGCAACATGATACATTCACACATTTATTCATTAAGTTTGTTTTTTAAATACGAAAGATTTTCAATTATAAAAAGTCTACACAACAAGTCACCATAGAATGGTATTGTATGTATTTAGATAGGTATTACCATCTATGTTATTATTTCAAATTCCGAAATATCTTAAAGAATGTACTGTTTTTGCTGAAGAATTTATTAATTCACATGTTTTCTCATAACTATCATGGTTATCCTTAAGAACATAAAAAAACGCTTAACCAATGCGCTATTATCGTACTGTATTTCTATTCATATAAAAAATGAAGTCTCCCACAAGATAAAGTCTAGAGACCAGTTCGTCTTCCTGATATCGTGCTGACCGCCAGGCAGACAAAAATGAAATTTATTAAGCCTTGTGGGTGATAGGCTTTCCTAGAGCTCGACCAAATTAAAATTATTGCAATGATAGCACTGGAATAAAACTCATAATGTAGAAGTGTTTTTCTTAAAATAAAGGTAACTGACAAATTCTCTTCGTAAAGGTAATTTCGTTTACCTGAAAATGTTCCACCTTGTTCCTTGTACAAATATATTTTTTTCTTAAAACAGTTCCTTATTATCTTTCGGGTCTTTAGTCACTCGGTTAAATTTCATTTAAAGAGATATGTTACGCTACCGTCTGTGGTTTTTCATATTAAAAAAATTAAGGAAGGATCCTAAAGTTAATTTTGGAACATAATATGCTTTATTATTTATTGTTTTTAATAAGCGAGACACCACAGTTTTTTCCGATAGTATTATTCTTCACTTAAAAAACAGTAAATATTCTTTCGTTGTATCTCATGTACCATTTTGAAGTAAATTTGGAACTAAATATAATATTGAAAATAATTACAGATTGACATGCAATTTTCGAGTATTTTATCAAAAGCAAGCTTTGGGATGCCTTGTAAATAGTATACAAAACTTTCTTAAATCATTGCCATTTTAGGACATGCCCATCTCATAAACTACATTCATTCTCTGCAAAAAACTAGCGTTGAAATAAACTGGGTTGAGGTCTGAAATGTATAATTTACTTAGTAAAACACGGATAGAGAACAGAATTAAGTGTGAATTGTCCATTTGTTTCTGCTAGGTTCCATGGTTTGAGGTTGGAGGTAACTTTCAATTTTCATGAAATTATAGATTGATAAGTTTTATACTCTTAAAAAACGATTTATTATTTTGAATTAATCACCTTTTAGGTTGGAATATCGTATTGTAAAACTGCTAACTGTAATCAACTACAATTCATCTAAACCAAAGCAGTGGCAGTTGAATTGTAAAAAAAATGTCCAGCTTCTAAAACTCGTAATTTTTGTGTAGACTTTCAGATTCGATTCTTTTCAGGAAAATTATTATTAAATAAATGTCGACATTTATGTTATTAGGGCAATTAATAATTCTTAGGGTAGAGGATCATTTCATGAGAATGCCCTTACATGTTTTAGTAGTTATTTAACCCTGCTAATTTTGCAGTTAGTACCCATCGTATGTTTTATCTTAAAGTTTAACTTTTAAGGGTCCATGATATTTTAAATGTTACAAAACTGTTCAGGACCCCTTTTTACACGTAATTAGAATTATTGTTTTGAATTATATGATGATACTTTAGGGTTTTTTTATGTATTTTTTCTGTTCAATTTTTCCTGAAAATGCGATAAGCGTAATATAATACAGGACTGAAGTATTAATACGTTGGTAGGTTTTTATTATAATAAAATTGTGTAGGCATGCCTAGGATGGGGTAGTAAAATAACACTAACTAAATTACCCTTTGTTGCTAGCGGAAACGTGTGAGGCGTATCTCCACAAACCGCAAACCACACATGTACAGTTGAGGGTACAGCGTACGTAACATAGACGATTGTGTGGTTTCATATTGATTTTATCTTTTATTTTACTACACGTTTACAAGTTTTTTTTGTCATTCACTTATCATAACATTTTGTATACTGTAAATTGATGGATATTTTTATTGTATCATAGTATTTACTATTAGCATCCCAACTCTAACCGTTTATTCCATCCTTTAACTTATATGTAAAGAATTATTTTTATAAATTCACCAGTATAAAAAACTCAAATTATTTTCTAATAAAAATAAACAAAAATTCACTTATTACTAAATACTGAGAATTATCACAGTTATGTGATACATGATTAAATTTTAAAAGAGACAATATAAGCAATTCAAACAATCATTTACCCGACACACCAATTACCATCGCATCGCAGGTGATTTCCTCCGCAAAACATTTATCGTGTCATTTGCGAGCATATTGCTGAAATACAGAGATATTTACGTTGCAAAATGCAAAGTTCTAAGTAAATTCAGAGTATTACTAACTACTTTCAGCATCGTGTTTAATCAATTTGAAAATTCTTGCCAGTGACAGTGTCTATACAATAGCCCGGTCACCGGTACAGCTTACCTTGCCAATTTCTGAGAATGAACAAATTCTTTTAGCATTGTGAATGCGTGTGACTATAAAAAACATTACATATCTTGTAGTAGCACATGATTAAATTAGTTCTCTATAAAAAACGTGTTCAGAACTAATTAGACAAACCTGCACAATATTATTCATAAACTGTTTACCTAATTAAACAACATTTAAAATGATTCTATTTCAACATCATAATTTTAAACGTTATCCACAAAATTTCTTTTTGTCCTTATTGTAAAAATATTATTGTTGGTTATATTTGCTGCAATAAACTAATCTCTCCGACTTTCCAGGCCATGTCGTAAAAGTATTTTAAATTTCCAGCGTATATTATTTTAATTATTTTATAAATAAAATATTTTATATTTATTATACTATTATATAGCGTATATTATTATATTCAGCATAGAAATAGTCTGGTCTCATAAATTAGTTTATTGGGTTTGTTGAACTCGTTAACTCTAGTACTATGGATCGTTTATTTATTTCATGTCTATATTCCCTTGATTAATATCACGATAATAATTGTATATTTATATGTATATCTCCATTACATATTTCTTATTTCATATATTTCATGATACCAAAATTAGTACAAAATTTTATAGATATTGTCAGTCCACACTAAAATTTAAATATTTTTCCTAAAATCTTTAATGTGCCCCAGTCAAAAGCAATAAGTAAATGTTTAGAGTTTAAACATTATTGGACCTATATCAAATATACATTGGGAAATTGAATTGTTTTACTGATGTATCCTTATTTTTCTTTAGAATATACTTTTTTATATAGGAGGACAGGAGTCGCCTGATGTTGAGATCCATAATGAATATTTTAGGGCAATACTTTCAAGTTATGGCACCTCGACGAAATAAGGGGGAACTCAGCTCTGGACCAGCCTCTCTAGTCAAAGCAGGCAGGAGGTGGCGTGCCCTTATGTCTAGTCTAGCAAGAACCATTGACTATTTGGAAACCACCAATCTCCAACAGTCATATCCCGCAGTATACGAGACCTGTCGAACTACCCTTGTGAAACAGAATCTCGAGGTTCAAATAGGAGGTATAAAACAGCCAGACGTGAACCCTCCTGGAGTAGTATACAGATTGGTCAATATGGTATTTACAGCAGCATTACTTAAAAAACTCTAATATTCGTTGTAACCATACATTACATTACATTTATTAACGAGGTCATGTTATGTATAATATCAAATAATAATATATTTAAATCTAAATTGGTTACTTTATTTATTTCAAATATTGCGCTTATTGCCATTTTAATGGCTTTATTTTGGAAACTATTTATTTGTGAATTAACATTAAGAAGATATCATGATTATTGTACAGTATTTATTTCAAGTGGACCGTTCCTAATTCTATTTTTATGTCTGTCTGTTTCACTGTCCTTTAATCTGCCTTGTTTTACCACTATACTTTACAATCAATTAACTTGTGAATCCACTATATAAAAGGATTAAAAATCTTCAATTAATAATTAATTTCAACGTTTTATTAACGGAAACCAATTGTACAGTCTGGGTTTTAGCGAAAAAAGCATACTAAAGTAAAAAATTTTTTCTTAGAAATTCTTCAGTATTTATTTTAAATAAAAATTGTGTATTCTACTGAGATTACAGATTTTTTTCATCTAAAGTAAAAGTTTACCAAAGTGGTCAAACATAACCAGCGAACAACAAACAGCAGACCCCACAGCCGTCACCAACAGACGTGAAGGGGGTTCTCCGCAAACCACAGCGTGTATGCATACTTCACAGTGTGTTACAGTAATGGTCACTCCGTTTAGAATTTGGATATCCATTATACGTATTCTATTATTCCATGCTGAAGAATCTTAAATAATTAAAATCTTGAATTAAATCTTTGTTGAATCAGTCATATTTTGTCCTATTCGTACCTGTTATGAACTATGAAAGGAACATGAAAATTGACTTTATTACAATTTAAAATGACTTTTTCTATGTACTAGTGGAACGGTAATATCATAGAAGATACTTGACAGAGTAACTAAATTTAGAGAGTTACAAGTGTCACTAATACGTGGTGTTTTTAAAAACATTCCTATAAATAATTAAGTATTACAGTGAGTAAAATAATGAGTATAAAAATTTATAATATTTAAAAATAAAGGATTTAAAATATTAAATACTTAGAAGTACCCGAAATTAAATAACAAAACCAACACTAGGATTTTGACTATTATTATTTCCCGACGATTTCTAAACTTTATTGGCCAGTACTTTACGTTAAGTTCAAAGATTTTTCAAAATCAATTAGAAAATAAGTAGATTCCATATAGTTTGTAAAAGGTGTTTTAGCAAGTTCGACATATCTTTATTCACAAGTGAAAGTTTCACGACGGTTTATTTCACCAAGTGGGAAAGAGGAAGGTTAGAACTAAGAAAGACTGCGCTATATTTTCCAGTTATGGAAAATATTGATTAATGTTTAATATATAAATACTATCTATAGATTACTGTACCAATTCATTTATCTGATGAAATTACATAAGTGATGTTATATAAATTATAGCCCTGTCTTGCTTAGGTTAGCATAAGTTTCTCTGTTTTGTGTTTTTTCAGGGAGAAAATTTTATATTAGCTTTGGAATGAATGAATGAAACTGATATATTGCTATATTTTTTCTCTAGTTAGGGTCTAAAAAGGAATATGAGAAAAATACCATACTAAGTCACAAAATGGTAGCCGTTCAACATTTTCAAAATGAAATCATACAAAATCAAAATGAAGATTTCATGAAAGATTTGTTAAATTACTGCAACTGGGGGTATATATTAGACGAAAATATTTTATAACAGGTTGATTACGCTACTAAAAAAAATAATCAAGTAATAACAGTATTTACTCAATCTCACCGTTCACATGCAGTAAAATATATAAATTGAGTTCCTTAAATAAAAATGAGGAATATACAATGTGTGACATTATCTATTTTGACCTGAAAGATGAAATGCAGACGTTCTTGACTA
Source organism: Homalodisca vitripennis (assembly GCF_021130785.1). Taxonomy (NCBI): domain Eukaryota; kingdom Metazoa; phylum Arthropoda; class Insecta; order Hemiptera; family Cicadellidae; genus Homalodisca; species Homalodisca vitripennis. The sequence goes on from NW_025778789.1 coordinate 7,163, forward strand.
ATTTACAGACTTGATGTATAATGATTAAATTAGAAAATCGTTTGTGTGCCTATGGGTAGCTATTTAGATTTGACTTGATATACCTAACACTGTTAATTTAATTATTTTCAAAAATATTATCTGTACTTCGAACTATAAATGTATTATTATTTTTAGTCTATAACGAGCTTAAACTTATTAGCATACCGACATTCAGACACTTTATATGAAGAAAAGTAATACAAAAAGAAACTCACCAGCCTGTCTACATGCCAGTGACAGATAAATGTAACTCTGGCAGTGACACCAGTGAGCCTGTGATTGATCACTGTAATGTGAGTGGGGAAAACTGCTGTCTGTAGGTTGGCCCTACTTGAATTAGTTTATATTGTACACTAGCAGATACCCACGGCTTCGCAATCAATTTCCTGCAGAAATATATCTTTTAAATGAGTCACTGAAAACTAGTTTAATCATTTTTTAATTAATTTTTTTCTATTTTATATTTATGTTTAAATAGCATTGATTTGGGGGTTTCAAGTTATACAATGAAAATTGTATTTCATGCAGTGAAATAACTTGAATTTATCTCCAATATTTCATGATAAATGATTACCAAGGGTAATAACCCAATAGTTAACTGTATTACATGAATTGACACACCACAAAATGAACTAGAAGTTGCCTGTATACAGAGAATACATAAATTACTCTATAAAATATTTCCATTTGATTGGTCACGACAAAATAAATAAGAATATCATATTAAGTATGGCACTATTTTGTTTTGCTTGCCCTCTGCCTGTATTTGTTTAAAATATTTAATTAATTGAAATAAATGTGTAAAATACAAACTTTGCAAGATGTTTTACAGTAAAAATAACACCTGCTTTTCAATAACATATAAATTAAGTCATCAAAATTTTTTCGATACAAAAAACTTAAAAACTGTAAGACCTAAAATTATCGTATGTGATGATTTGATATGTATATATAGTTTAATTCTACGTTCATATCTCCTGAAAAAATAGTGGCGCAGTACACATTTTACTAAGCACCCTAGCCCACTTAAAATAATGATATACAGTTATTGTGTTTTTTAAAACTACTGATTGGTATAAGCTTTGTCACTCCATTGAATGCTCCAATCATATATTTAATTGTTGTCATTTTTCAAAATTAGCAATGAACTTTGTTTGGATACAATTCATATTGTTATGGCAAATTGCTATCTAATATATTTTCTTTGTTTATTTATCGTAACTAACATTATAGCTTTATGGTGTATAAAGTTTTATTATTACATGTCTTCTTAATTCAAAATGTACCAGATCATTGTTTTTGAATTTAGTTAATGCGGTTGTTTTGGAGTGAATGTGACAGATAAAACAGATTTTAACAATAGTTTCATATTTTCTAGCGTTTGTGCGATGATACTTAGAGCTTCTACAGTTTTGTAATGTTTTTTTTTGGTGATACAAGCTTAGAATCGAGGTTAAAGTTCCGAGGCCCAGGTGGTTTGCACAATACATGTTGGATGGCTGAGGCTAATTATTGTCTCAAAATATACTTATTTTAAGAATCAGTTTACCCTTTCATGTAAAGAAAAGAAGGGAATCACTGAGGTAAGCTGTGTTTGTAGCTATACTATTTTATGGACGACATTGGGACAAGGCGCCCAAAGCTGAGAAGGCAGTTATGAATGACGTCCTTCTTTTAAAACAAGTTGAAAGCATATCCTAACCACATAGTTAGGAATGTTACTTTAGTAGCATTTAAACACCACCTTTGACTTTTTTCGAATATTTGGTTGGATTAGCACTTTTTTAGTCACCCGTCAGTATTCACACCAAAATTGTGATTGTTAAAAACCTACAACACCAACAAAAGCCTAATGCCCTTAAGAGACTAGAGAGTAAATCCATTTCACCATGAGAGTCCTATCAAAGCATACATTACACAGCATACAACGGAAACTGTTCGACATCCTACTTAAAAAAGGTAAATAAACAACATCTTCTTTCCTTTGCAAGGACTCTGTATTATAACCAAATGATCCGAACTTTATTGATTTTTAAGAGAAAGCACAGAAGATTATAGTAGTGAACAACTGTGCCAAAATAGGAAATGATCTGATTAAAACATGTAATACTTTGATAACAAAAAATTAAGAACAGTTTCAGTACCTCCTTTAGTTAGTTTAAATACACAGAAAACAGTTTCCAACGGCCAAGAAGGCATCGCTGAGAGCTGATAATAACAAAAAGCTGTATTATGCTCGAACTTAATAAAACAATTAAAATCATGGAGATAGATTTATTATTTTAATTGTAAAAGTTGTTTTTCGTACCAAAAATATCGATGTTTTACTAAAACTATACTTTTTGTTCTTAAAACAAAGGGACCCCTAAATCTTGACCTATTCACCAAAAAGTGTAATTCTTTATTATATAAAATCTAAAATCTTTATTATCAATTTCTAAGATTTGAGTTTTTGGACCACCCTAATATATGATTGAAAACGTAACAATACGGTACGTGTATAAATTGAAACGTTAACGGTAACAAAAGAGACACAGTTTTATTTCCTTTGCCCCAAATATTGGTTTGACATTACGAGAACGTACATTTTCTTAGTAAATGTATCTGTAACTGGCGAGGGAGGGAAACGAATTTTCCTATGATTTTGTACCGATATAAAAGTCTGTTATTTTTCTTTTTTACTGTATTTGTTGTATAGATTGTTAAGAGAAACATCTTCTTTATGTATTGGCAGAATACACAAACTCCCTAATCTTTGGTTGTGCACGTTGTTGGTTTCATGGAACCAAATAGAGCTATTAATAAATTTAAAGGAGATACAGCTAGATGAAATGAACACCTGACGTTAAGAGGAAACCGCGAGCGATAACGATGACGATGACAGAAATGTCACGTAATAATACTGTGAACCGCTGTTTTTAACAGCTTGCTCCTCCTAAATAAATTGCCTCCTTACGACGTGTGTACTGGGTGACACACATGCAAGTATTTCTCGTCCTTGTGAAAATTAATTTGTTTTTAACAATTAATTTTAACGTTTGTATTCGAGCACCTTGCCGTATCAAGATAAACAGTAAGCTCACTTAAGGTCTCAGACGAATCAATTAACCCCAAAAATAAATAACTCGGTAAACACAATATTTCTTCTTAAAGCCATTTTACTGTGTTGAGATTTTTCCTATGGTTTTAGATAGAAATGAACGATTCATCACTCTTTTCTTTGTAATTTTTGTATATAAAAATATATACATATCATTTTAAGGTTCAATCCATAACATGACACTGATTGTGCCTATAATAAATTTAGAAAGGATTATTTTGTATTATTGTTAAGAAGATACGATTGCAGTGAAATAAAACAAATATTTTTAGTAATAAAGTACAATTATTAACGTATGTCTAATACATGTGGATTTTTGAAATATAAACTGTGTCTCAATAGACTTTTGATAAATCAAAAAATAAACGAGATTGTTATGCATAGTAAATATATTTTTGTAAATTAATAGTAAAACTTAGATGAATTAGGTGCATTTTTTTAGAAGTAAAAGCATGCATATTACTGTGGTTTATATTTTTTTAATCCTGTAAAAGAATGTAATTATTGACTAGTGAGCATAAGTCTATTCTTTTTGTCGATTTGAAATTAGGTAGATCTAAAAGTAATATAATTTTCTAATAATTAAGTATGAAACTGATAAAATTCTATTACACTTAAAAAGGAAAGCACAGTCATTTTACTCAAGTTATTTAATTTTCAAAATAGAAATTTTTCTATTAACCAAAACCACGTAAAATACTTGATGAACTTAATAGTATGTGTCTAAACAATCCTAATGCAATACATACTTGACCAAAGACTTGATACAAACGATAAAAATATAGAATTTTAGTATGGAAAAGTTGGGTACACGGCAACTTTATATCTTACCCAGTTTAAGTGGATTCAAGGTCATCTAGCCACTTTCTTGCCCTGACGAGACATTGATGTATAAAAGCTTATAACTAATTAATTAATTGTACAGTATTCCATCAAATTTTGGACCCGACGTGACCTTTAAATTGCACTGTAGCAACCCTGTATTGCTCAAAAGTGTTCAATGTACAGGATGGTAAATTAAGATATCTCAGTTTCCCGGAACCACTAGAGGATTTATATTTTTTCAACCTTAGTGGCAATTAACAAGGAATTGATTGTTTTGAAAAAACAAGACTCTTATTTCTAACTATACAAAATTAAATGAAAAGCCAAATTTAATGAAATTAAATTAGTATTTTATCCCTACGTAAATGAAGGGATATACTGAATAGATTCAAGACTCTAGATGTCATTCGTCGTACCCTCCATTTTAGTATATAATCGCATATCATATTAAATTTTAATTACATATTATTTATAAATTTTCATTTGTATAGAACTATATGTTTTTAATTATAATTTAAAATATAGAATTAAATTTTACGCTGAACTTCAAAATCGTTTCAGTTTTTAACAAGCTTCAAGTAGAGAGATATGAAATGAGACTAAACTTGTCGTTCGCATTATTTAATTGATGTTTCATAAAATTCAAATGGATGATAATAAATTTATTCACTTCTATATATAACATTATAACCGAAACAGAAATTGAAATTTTCTATTAGAGCAGTTTCAGGATGGTAGAATCGGTATTTGGCCTGATATTTTTCATAACAGTTTCAATTCTTTTAGATATACTTCCTTTTGTGAGAGAAACATTGCAAAACGTAAAACTAGAAACTTAATTTAAAATTTTTATAGTTCATTAATTGATATCAATTTTAATCAAACACATAAGTTCTGGCAAAATTTCATTCTATCACGTAAACCGATAAATCATGTTACTTTAGCCATATTCTGCCAGAACTCAGTTTGTTAATTTCGCAATTAAGTTTGTCAAGAAGAAAATTCTTGGGCTTAGGTGTGGAAAAATGAGCTAAACATACATATCAAGTGTATGTATCAATTAACCACGTGTTTTTTTAAGGGGATTGGTAGCGCCCTAGCCTCGCCATATTACATTTGTGAAATTTTGGTACACTTTTGTAAGGAAATATAAAAGAAACACATTATAAATTTTATATCTGTATATCCCTATTTATTTTAAAGCAACATTAATAGAATTTTTTATTACGTACTTACATACTCAACAAAATATTTGTTTTAAACCTATTATGTTTTACCAATTTCTTTACTTACTACATTTTTTCTCTGCAGATAACAATTTTTAATGAAATAATTATAACACTCTAGCTTAATATTATGTAGGTTTAAATGCATAAAACGTTAGATTTTTTATTTTTTTTTTAGTTTTTGAGAAAATTGTACCGTGTTAGAAAACAAATATTATCATAAACGATTGACAAAGACAATTTACTTGTTCTGCTTAGAAAGAGTCTTCCTCCAAAATTTTATTCTCAGCATATATTTCCTTGTCTTCTTTCCTTTCTCTTTGATTTTTAAATATTCACAAGAGACCAGGAATGTGATGTCTATTTCAAGTTTATTAATACGCACATTAAACACTATTATTTACTATTGTAAAACTATAAATCTGTCTACCAACCACATAAGCAAGTTAATATATTTAACGCCCAATATATTTAGTTTCTCCGGGCGAGGTTGTTACAGTTTTTTGCTATATGATTTACTGCTTTTTCCGCAAGACATCTAAAAAATGAAACGAACTATATTCGTGAAACTTTTTACATTGAAAGCTATACATAGTGTAGTGGATTTCTAACTTATCATCATATAGACTCACAAACAATTAATACAACACGTATAACATCTCACCAAAAAAATGCTAGGGGTACATTTTCTTTTGTAATTTATAGTATTTACTGAAAAGTGATAAGAGGTTAATGTCCTGGTCAAACTTATAAAATTAATGCCCTGTTTAAAAATGTTTCATAGTATCTAATTGATCTAATTAAATTAATTAAAAAAGCAATTCCTTTAAAATATTAAAAGTACTTACTGAAATAATGTTAATTTAGCTTTAAATATATTCGATTTTCTTTTAAATACTTGAATTAGTAAAGGAATTTTAAAACATTGATGAATCGCTGGAATACTACACGATCCTACTGTCAGATCTAGAAAATTACCTACATTTGCTGAATATTAGCGCAACCTAGTTTTCTAGTTTACTGGTCCTAGTAGAAATCTCAGAGATGCCTTTAACCTTTTAAATGTCAATTTAAAATATATAACTACATTATTTTCTAGCAAATTACAAATTTTACAGAAACCCCATTCCTCTTATAAGATACAAAAATAACAAATTGAATTTGGTTTCAGTTTTCAAAAGGTTTTAAAGGAGTTTCTGTTAAAACCCTGATTCAAAGTGCTATCTAAGTTGTAAGTTTCATACCTTTGTAAAGTTTAACTGTGTTCTTTACACAAAAGTTCCTTAAGAATTCATTATTACCTTTGATCTTTTCTTTGCAAAGATCTGTCCTTTCTTCTTTGGTGTTTCATATCAAACTTACAAATTTTATAGATAGAGGTCTTAGGCGTAATTTTCAATATTATGTGATTATATTTATTTCGATAAGATAAATTGCCAATTTTTTTATAACAGTACTATGCTTTGTTTCAAGAAAACTTCATATTTAGTTATATTATTAGAAATAAATCTATATCTACATACTCGTATATATCATACACTCGCCTTCGGCTCGCTGGGGGCTACGCCCCCAGGCCCCCAAAGTAGGTGCTTAAAATTCGGGGATAAGAGGGAATTCGGTGACAGGTTAAATCTGTAAATTAGAAGTAAATTTGTTGATTTTTATCCCAATCTATCAAAAGTTTTGACTTTAATGGCATTTTGTGGCTTAACCGTTAGAGATACGACAAAAAGTGACTGGACCTTTCTTGTCGGAAATTTAATTTTGTCTTTCGATTGTGACTTCAGATTTGATCTACGACCTATGGTTTAGTCGGTACAACGCTTGGGGATAAGAGTCTGCACCGGTCAGCTATGGGTGTAAAACAGATTTATTGTAAATAAATTAATAACTACCTTTATCAGATTGTTAAGTTAAACAGGGGGTTTTAATTTAATCAGGAGTTCATCAACCAGGAAATTCCCGGGAGGGGGAGTAATGTTCTCGGGGATTATAAGAACGCGTGGTACTTTTCTTGGAAATGTGTGTCTGGGCCACGAGGATATGTGTACAGTAATTTTGATCAAAATAAAACGTTGATCAGGGGGTTTAAATTACTTCGGAAATCATAATTCCATAACCTGAGTGTTGATAAGGAATCACTATTTCATTAAATTAATTAAAAATCACTCTGTCCCTATCTACTATTGAAGCTTCACTAACGCTCAGCTAACTCCCGATGTGGAGGGGGGGGATATAGTCACTCGTTAACGTAGTAATACAAGGTCAATCTGGAACCAGCATGAATCGCACTAATTATAGTTGCAAAATTTAAAACACCTAAAATTGACGACAAAGAATTAGCCATTTATAGCATTTATGAGGCTTACGAAAAGATAAACGACAGAAAGCTGCAGAACCCTTTCTTTAGATCCTATGATAATAGCTAATTATAAAACATTATATATTTAAGCTAGGGCCAACGGTTCGGCCCAATATCGAGCCCGAAAGGTAAGTTTTTAAGTGAAATTTTTAACATAATCACGTTTTGGCGCCAAACCGATGGAGATATAGCAAAATGTCACTGGACCTTTTTTGTAGTTCACTTCATTTCCTGACCAAGATTTTTTCGTCAGATCGAAGCTAGCTCCGACCGGTTCGCCCGCTATCGGGTTTCAAAGGAAAGCCTGCTAGGGCAAAACAGGGGTCCGTTCGGGAAATTTTTTGGGGGGTACAAAATTTAAAAAATTCCGGTTTTCAGACTTTTCCTGGTGGTTTAAAGATTCCAGCTACGTGTGTGCCAAATTTGGTGTTTCCAGCACTTCTAGAAGTGGGTTAGAATTTGTATCGCCTATCAGTGAGTGAGTCAGTCAGTTTACACATGCGGCTGTATAATATATGGGACTCGCCTTCGGCTCGCTGGGGGCTACGCCCCCAGGCCCCCTTTTGGATGTTTAGCCAAATTCGGGGATAAGAGTGATTTGGTGATAGGTAAAATTCGGACATGAAGTCATGCCAGGAAATTTCCAGGGGGGGTTAATGCTACCGGGGATTAAGACACCAGGGGGTTATCTAGTCATACCAGGAACTTCCTAAGGGGGGTTAAGAGATTTGGTGATTGGTAAAATTCGGACACAAGGTCAAGCCAGTATATTCCCGGAGGGGGGAGATTAATGTTACCGTGGTTTAAGACATCTCAGGGGGTTTCATTACTCAGGAGTTTATCTAGTCATGAATGGAAAAATTCCCTGGGAGTCAGTATTATAAAATTGCTTAGGGGAGTATAAATTTTCTCAGGATAAGTCATGCCAGGGAAATTCTCTAGGGGGGGGTTTAATGTTACCGGGGGGTTAAGTCATCAGGTGATTTGATTTACTCAGAAGAGTATTAAGTCATACCTGGTAAATTCCAGGGGGTTTAATGTTAAGACACTTGGGCCGCTTTTGGAGGGTGTTTGTTCTGGTAAACATTCAGGAGTTAATCTAGTCATGCCAGGACATTCCCAGGGGTGATATGTTACCGGGGGCTAAGACATCAGGGGTTTAATTTCCTCAGGAGGTTATCTGGTCAAGCAAGAAAAATTCAACAGGGGTGGTTAGTGTTACCGGGGGTTAAGACAACAAAGGGTTTAATTTACTCAGGAGGTTTTCTTGTCAGACCAGAAAATTTCAGGGGGGTTAATGTTAACGGGGGTTAAGACATCAGGGGGTTTAGTTTATCCTGGAGGTTATCTGGTCATACCATGAAATTTCCGGGGGGGATAATGTTACCTGGGGTTAATGACACATGGACCTATTTTAGAAGATGTGTCTGTGAACATAGTAAAAATTCACTTTATCCCTGTCTACTATTGACGCTTAGCTAACGTTCAGCCAATTTTGTAATGTGGGATATATTCACTCGTTAACTGGATTAGCGGTATTCAAGGAAAGTTTATGTCCGAGCATTGGATTAGGGATCTTGGAGTTAAAAGAATACCTATTTTATCGAATTATCCAGATTTAACCAAAGTTTTGAATTTAATGGCATTTTGCAGCTAAACCGTTAGAGATACAAAAAAAAGTGACTGGACCTTTCTTGTCGGAAATTTGATTTTGTCTTTCGATTATGCCATCAGATTTAAGCTACGACCTATAATTTAGGCAGTACAGAGCTTAGGACAAAAGACTGCACTGGGCAGTTTTAAAAAATATCACGTTAAACTTAAGAAATCAATATTTAAAACGCGTTATGCGGCCAAACCGTTGAGGATAGGGCAAAATGTTACTGGCACATTTTTGTAGATCACCTCATTTCCTAAACTACAACGCTCGTCTTATTTCGATCTCAGACCAATGGTTTTCGCCGCTATCGAGCCCGAAAACAAAAGTTTCACGTAAAAATTACAAAAAAATTTGCACATAATCACGTTTTTTTCGGCCGAACCACTGGAGGTAGAGAAAAAAGTCACTGGTCCTTTTTCTGTAGATCGCACAATTTGCTAATTTGATGGGTCAATCAGATCTGAGCTACAACCTACGGTTTAGACGCTGCAGAGCCTGAAACAAAAATCTACAAGCGAAAATCGTCAAAATTTGACAAAATTTTCGAATTTGAGAGCATGTTTCGGGTGGACCGGTAGAGATGCGGGGAAGTATAATGTGCCCATTCTGTAGATCATAGAATTTGCTGAAAACCCCTAAAAAATTAGATTTGAGCTACTACCAAACGGTTTAGTCGCTAGACGGCTCGAAAGCAAAAAACTACACAGTTTTTAACCAGTTTCAACCGGTTTTTAATTTTTTTGAGGGGTTTAAAATTAAAAATTCCCGGTTTTCAGACTTTTCCTGTTGGTTATACGGCAAAAGGTACCTGCATGCCAAATTTTCAAGTTTCCAGCACTTCTAGAAGTATGTTAGAATTTGTATCTATATATCAGTGAGTGAGAGAGTCAGTTTCACATGCGGCTGTATAAGTATTTAGATAACCGTTAGAGATACAAAAAAAAGTGACTGGACCTTTCTTGTTCGAAAATTTGATTTTGTCTTTCGATTATGCCATCAGATTTAAGCTACGACCTATAATTTAGGCAGTACAGAGCTTAGGACAAAAGACTGCACTGGGCAGTTTAAAAATATCACGTTAAACTTAAGAAATCAATATTTAAAAACGCGTTATGCGGCCAAACCGTTGAGGATAGGGCAAAATGTTACTGGCACATTTTTGTAGATCACCCTCATTTCCTAACTACAACGCTCGTCTTATTTCGATCTCAGACCAATGGTTTTCGCCGCTATCGAGCCCGAAAACAAAAGTTTCACGTAAAAATTACAAAAAAAAATTGCACATAATCACGTTTTTCGGCCGAACCACTGGAGGTAGAGAAAAAAGTCACTGGTCCTTTTCTGTAGATCGCACAATTTGCTAATTTGATGGGTCAATCAGATCCGAGCTACAACCTACGGTTTAGACGCTACAGAGCCTGAAACAAAAATCTACAAGCGAAAATCGTCAAAATTTGACAAAAATTTTCGAATTTGAGAGCATGTTTCGGGTGGACCGGTAGAGATGCGGGGAAGTATAATGTGCCCATTCTGTAGATCATAGAATTTGCTAAAACCCCTAAAAAATTAGATTTGAGCTACTACCAACGGTTTAGTCGCTAGACGGCTCGAAAGCAAAAAAACTACACCAGTTTTTAAACCAGTTTCAACCGGTTTTTAATTTTTTTGAGGGGTTTAAAATTAAAAATTCCCGGTTTTCAGACTTTTCCTGTTGGTTATACGGCAAAAGGTACCTGCATGCCAAATTTCAAGTTTCCAGCACTTCTAGAAGTATGTTAGAATTTGTATCTATATATCAGTGAGTGAGTGAGTCAGTTTCACATGCGGCTGTATAAGTATATTTAGATAACCGTTAGAGATACAAAAAAAGTGACTGGACCTTTCTTGTCGAAAATTTGATTTTGTCTTTCGATTATGCCATCAGATTTAAGCTACGACCTATAATTTAGGCAGTACAGAGCTTAGGACAAAAGACTGCACTGGGCAGTTTAAAAATATCACGTTAAACTTAAGAAATCAATATTTAAAACGCGTTATGCGGCCAAACCGTTGAGGATAGGGCAAAATGTTACTGGCACATTTTTGTAGATCACCTCATTTCCCTAACTACAACGCTCGTCTTATTTCGATCTCAGACCAATGGTTTCGCCGCTATCGAGCCCGAAACAAAAGTTTCACGTAAAAATTACAAAAAAATTGCACATAATCACGTTTTTCGGCCGTACCACTGGAGGTAGAGAAAAAAGTCACTGGTCCTTTTCTGTAGATCGCACAATTTGCTAATTTGATGGGTCAATCAGATTTGAGCTACGACCTACCGTTCGGCCACTATCAGGCTCGAAACTTTATTTTAAGCAAAACAATCTCTGGAATGTCAAACATTCCCGCGTTTTGACGCTTAACCACACGAGATAGGACAAAAAGTCACTGGAACCTTTTTTGTAGAGCACTTCATTCCCCACTAACGATTTCTCATCAGATCCGAGCTACAACCTACGGTTTAGACGCTACAGAACCTGAAACAAAAATCTACAAGCGAAAATCGTCAAAATTTGACAAAATTTTCGAATTTGAGAGCATGTTTCGGGTGGACCGGTAGAGATGCGGGGAAGTATAATGTGCCCATTCTGTAGATCATAAAATTTGCTAAAACCCCTAAAAAATTAGATTTGAGCTACTACCAACGGTTTAGTCGCTAGACGGCTCGAAAGCAAAAAACTACACCAGTTTTTTAACCAGTTTCAACCGGTTTTTAATTTTTTTGAGGGGTTTAAAATTAAAAATTCCCGGTTTTCAGACTTTTCCTGTTGGTTTATACGGCGAAAGGTACCTGCATGCCAAATTTCAAGTTTCCAGCACTTCTAGAAGTATGTTAGAATTTGTATCTATATATCAGTGAGTGAGTGAGTCAGTTTCACATGCGGCTGTATAAGTATTTAGATAACCGTTAGAGATAAAAAAAAAGTGACTGGACCTTTCTTGTCGAAAATTTGATTTTGTCTTTCGATTATGCCATCAGATTTAAGCTACGACCTATAATTTAGGCAGTACAGAGCTTAGGACAAAAGACTGCACTGGGCAGTTTAAAAATATCACGTTAAACTTAAGAAATCAATATTTAAAACGCGTTATGCGGCCAAACCGTTGAGGATAGGGCAAAATGTTACTGGCACATTTTTGTAGACCACCTCATTTCCTAACTACAACGCTCGTCTTATTTCGATCTCAGACCAATGGTTTCGCCGCTATCGAGCCCGAAAACAAAAGTTTCACGTAAAAATTACAAAAAAATTGCACATAATCACGTTTTTCGGCCGAACCACTGGAGGTAGAGAAAAAAGTCACTGGTCCTTTTCTGTAGATCGCACCAATTTGCTAATTTGATGGGTCAATCAGATCCGAGCTACAACCTACGGTTTAGACGCTACAGAGCCTGAAACAAAAATCTACAAGCGAAAATCGTCAAAATTTGACAAAATTTTCGAATTTGAGAGCATGTTTTTCGGGTGGACCGGTAGAGATTGCGGGGAAGTATAATGTGCCCATTCTGTAATTCATAGAATTTTGCTAAAACCCCTAAAAAATTAGATTTGAGCTACTACCAACGGTTTTAGTCGCTAGACGGCTCGAAAGCAAAAAACTACACCAGTTTTTAACCAGTTTCAACCGGTTTTTAATTTTTTTGAGGGGTTTAAAATTAAAAAATTCCCGGTTTTCAGACTTTTTCCTGTTGGTTTATACGGCAAAAGGTACCTGCATGCCAAATTTCAAGTTTCCAGCACTTCTAGAAGTATGTTAGAATTTGTATCTATATATCAGTGAGTGAGTGAGTCAGTTTCACATGCGGCTGTATAAGTATTTAGATAACCGTTAGAGATACAAAAAAAAGTGACTGGACCTTTCTTGTCGAAAATTTGATTTTGTCTTTCGATTATGCCATCAGATTTTAAGCTACGACCTATAATTTAGGCAGTACAGAGCTTAGGACAAAAGACTGCACTGGGCAGTTTTAAAAATATCACGTTAAAACTTAAGAAATCAATATTTTAAAACGCGTTATGCGGCCAAACCGTTGAGGATAGGGCAAAATGTTACTGGCACATTTTTGTAGATCACCTCATTTCCTAACTACAACGCTCGTCTTATTTCGATCTCAGACCAATGGTTTCGCCGCTATCGAGCCCGAAACAAAAGTTTCACGTAAAAATTACAAAAAAATTGCACATAATCACGTTTTTCGGCCGAACCACTGGAGGTAGAGAAAAAAGTCACTGGTCCTTTTCTGTAGATCGCACAATTTGCTAATTTGATGGGTCAATCAGATTTGAGCTACGACCTACCGTTCGGCCACTATCAGGCTCGAAACTTTATTTTAAGCAAAACAATCTCTGGAATGTCAAACATTCCCGCGTTTTGACGCTTAACCACACACGAGATAGGACAAAAAGTCACTGGACCTTTTTTGTAGAGCACTTCATTCTCCACTAACGATTTCTCATCAGATCCGAGCTACAACCTACGGTTTAGACGCTACAGAACCTGAAACAAAAATCTACAAGCGAAAATCGTCAAAAATTTGACAAAATTTTCGAATTTGAGAGCATGTTTCGGGTGGACCGGTAGAGATGCGGGGAAGTATAATGTGCCCATTCTGTAGATCATAGAATTTGCTAAAACCCCTAAAAAATTAGATTTGAGCTACTACCAACGGTTTAGTCGCTAGACGGCTCGAAAGCAAAAAAACTACACCAGTTTTTAACCAGTTTTCAACCGGTTTTTAATTTTTTTTGAGGGGTTTTAAAAAATTAAAAAATTCCCGGTTTTCAGACTTTTCCTGTTGGTTATACGGCAAAAGGTACCTGCATGCCAAATTTCAAGTTTCCAGCACTTCTAGAAGTATGTTAGAATTTGTATCTATATATCAGTGAGTGAGTGAGTCAGTTTCACATGCGGCTGTATAAGTATTTAGATAACCGTTAGAGATACAAAAAAAGTGACTGGACCTTTCTTGTCGAAAATTTGATTTTGTCTTTCGATTATGCCATCAGATTTAAGCTACGACCTATAATTTAGGCAGTACAGAGCTTAGGACAAAAGACTGCACTGGGCAGTTTAAAAATATCACGTTAAACTTAAGAAATCAATATTTAAAAAACGCGTTATGCGGCCAAACCGTTGAGGATAGGGCAAAATGTTACTGGCACATTTTTGTAGATCACCTCATTTCCTAACTACAACGCTCGTCTTATTTCGATCTCAGACCAATGGTTTCGCCGCTATCGAGCCCGAAAACAAAAGTTTCACGTAAAAATTACAAAAAAATTGCACATAATCACGTTTTTCGGCCGCCGAACCACTGGAGGTAGAGAAAAAAGTCAACTGGTCCTTTTCTGTAGATCGCACAATTTGCTAATTTGATGGGTCAATCAGATCCGAGCTACAACCTACGGTTTAGACGCTGCAGAGCCTGAAACAAAAATCTACAAGCGAAAATCGTCAAAATTTGACAAAATTTTCGAATTTGAGAGCATGTTTCGGTGGACCGGTAGAGATGCGGGGAAGTATAATGTGCCCATTCTGTAGATCATAGAATTTGCTAAAACCCCTAAAAAATTAGATTTGAGCTACTACCAACGGTTTAGTCGCTAGACGGCTCGAAAGCAAAAAAACTACACCAGTTTTTAACCAGTTTCAACCGGTTTTTAATTTTTTTTGAGGGGGTTTAAAATTAAAAATTCCCGGTTTTCAGACTTTTCCTGTTGGTTATACGGCAAAAGGTACCTGCATGCCAAATTTCAAGTTTCCAGCACTTCTAGAAGTATGTTAGAATTTGTATCTATATATCAGTGAGTGAGTGAGTCAGTTTCACATGCGGCTGTATAAGTATTTAGATAACCGTTAGAGATACAAAAAAAAGTGACTGGACCTTTCTTGTCGAAAATTTGATTTTGTCTTTCGATTATGCCATCAGATTTAAGCTACGACCTATAATTTAGGCAGTACAGAGCTTAGGAACAAAAGACTGCACTGGGCAGTTTAAAAATATCACGTTAAACTTAAGAAATCAATATTTAAAACGCGTTATGCGGCCAAACCGTTGAGGATAGGGCAAAATGTTACTGGCACATTTTTGTAGATCACCTCATTTCCTAACTACAACGCTCGTCTTATTTCGATCTCAGGACCAATGGTTTCGCCGCTATCGAGCCCGAAAACAAAAGTTTCACGTAAAAATTACAAAAAAAAATTGCACATAATCACGTTTTTCGGCCGAACCACTGGAGGTAGAGAAAAAAGTCACTGGTCCTTTTCTGTAGATCGCACAATTTTGCTAATTTGATGGGTCAATCAGATCCGAGCTACAACCTACGGTTTAGACGCTGCAGAGCCTGAAACAAAAATCTACAAGCGAAAATCGTCAAAATTTGACAAAATTTTCGAATTTGAGAGCATGTTTCGGGTGGACCGGTAGAGATGCGGGGAAGTATAATGTGCCCATTCTGTAGATCATAGAATTTGCTAAAACCCCTAAAAAATTAGATTTGAGCTACTACCAAACGGTTTAGTCGCTAGACGGCTCGAAAGCAAAAAACTACACCAGTTTTTAACCAGTTTCAACCGGTTTTAAATTTTTTTTGAGGGGTTTAAAATTAAAAAATTCCCGGTTTTCAGACTTTTCCTGTTGGTTATACGGCAAAAGGTACCTGCATGCCAAATTTCAAGTTTCCAGCACTTCTAGAAGTATGTTAGAATTTGTATCTATATATCAGTGAGTGAGTGAATCAGTTTCACATGCGGCTGTATAAGTATTTAGATAACCGTTAGAGATACAAAAAAAGTGACTGGACCTTTCTTGTCGAAAATTTGATTTTTGTCTTTCGATTATGCCATCAGATTTAAGCTAACGACCTATAATTTAGGCAGTACAGAGCTTAGGACAAAAGACTGCACTGGGCAGTTTAAAAACATCACGTTAAACTTAAGAAATCAATATTTAAAAACGCGTTATGCGGCCAAACCGTTGAGGATAGGGCAAAATGTTACTGGCACATTTTTGTAGATCACCTCATTTCCTAACTACAACGCTCGTCTTATTTCGATCTCAGACCAATGGTTTCGCCGCTATCGAGCCCGAAAACAAAAGTTTCACGTAAAAATTACAAAAAAATTGCACATAATCAACGTTTTTCGGCCGTACCACTGGAGGTAGAGAAAAAAGTCACTGGTCCTTTTCTGTAGATCGCACAATTTGCTAATTTGATGGGTCAATCAGATCCGAGCTACAACCTACGGTTTAGACGCTACAGAGCCTGAAACAAAAATCTACAAGCGAAAATCGTCAAAATTTGACAAAATTTTCGAATTTGAGAGCATGTTTCGGGTGGACCGGTAGAGATGCGGGGAAGTATAATGTGCCCATTCTGTAGATCATAGAATTTTGCTAAAACCCCTAAAAAATTAGATTTGAGCTACTACCAACGGTTTAGTCGCTAGACGGCTCGAAAGCAAAAAACTACACCAGTTTTTAACCAGTTTCAACCGGTTTTTAATTTTTTTTGAGGGGTTTAAAATTAAAAATTCCCGGTTTTCAGACTTTTCCTGTTGGTTATACGGCGAAAGGTACCTGCATGCCAAATTTCAAGTTTCCAGCACTTCTAGAAGTATGTTAGAATTTGTATCTATATATCAGTGAGTGAGTGAATCAGTTTCACATGCGGCTGTATAAGTATTTAGATAACCGTTAGAGATACAAAAAAAGTGACTGGACCTTTCTTGTCGAAAATTTGATTTTGTCTTTCGATTATGCCATCAGATTTAAGCTACGACCTATAATTTAGGCAGTACAGAGCTTAGGACAAAAGACTGCACTGGGCAGTTTAAAAATATCACGTTAAACTTAAGAAATCAATATTTTAAAACGCGTTATGCGGCCAAACCGTTGAGGATAGGGCAAAATGTTACTGGCACATTTTTGTAGATCACCTCATTTCCTAACTACAACGCTCGTCTTATTTCGATCTCAGACCAATGGTTTCGCCGCTATCGAGCCCGAAACAAAAGTTTCACGTAAAAATTACAAAAAAAAATTGCACATAATCACGTTTTTCGGCCGTACCACTGGAGGTAGAGAAAAAAGTCACTGGTCCTTTTCTGTAGATCGCACAATTTGCTAATTTGATGGGTCAATCAGATTTGAGCTACGACCTACCGTTCGGCCACTATCAGGCTCGAAACTTTATTTTAAGCAAAACAATCTCTGGAATGTCAAACATTCCCGCGTTTGACGCTTAACCACACGAGATAGGACAAAAAGTCACTGGACCTTTTTTGTAGAGCACTTCATTCCCCACTAAACGATTTTTCATCAGATCCGAGCTACAACCTACGGTTTAGACGCTACAGAACCTGAAACAAAAAATCTACAAGCGAAAATCGTCAAAATTTGACAAAATTTTCGAATTTGAGAGCATGTTTCGGGTGGACCGGTAGAGATGCGGGGAAGTATAATGTGCCCATTCTGTAGATCATAGAATTTGCTAAAACCCGTAAAAAAATTAGATTTGAGCTACTACCAACGGTTTAGTCGCTAGACGGCTCGAAAGCAAAAAACTACACCAGTTTTTAACCAGTTTCAACCAGTTTTTAATTTTTTTGAGGGGTTTAAAATTAAAAATTCCCGGTTTTCAGACTTTTCCTGTTGGTTATACGGCGAAAGGTACCTGCATGCCAAATTTCAAGTTTCCAGCACTTCTAGAAGTATGTTAGAATTTGTATCTATATATCAGTGAGTGAGTGAGTCAGTTTCACATGCGGCTGTATAAGTATTTAGATAACCGTTAGAGAAAAAAAAAAAGTGACTGGACCTTTCTTGTCGAAAATTTGATTTTGTCTTTCGATTATGCCATCAGATTTAAGCTACGACCTATAATTTAGGCAGTACAGAGCTTAGGACAAAAGACTGCACTGGGCAGTTTAAAAATATCACGTTTAACTTAAGAAATCAATATTTAAAACGCGTTATGCGGCCAAACCGTTGAGGATTAGGGCAAAAATGTTACTGGCACATTTTTGTAGATCACCTCATTTCCTAACTACAACGCTCGTCTTATTTCGATCTCAGACCAATGGTTTCGCCGCTATCGAGCCCGAAACAAAAGTTTCACGTAAAAATTACAAAAAAAATTGCACATAATCACGTTTTTCGGCCGTACCACTGGAGGTAGAGAAAAAAGTCACTGGTCCTTTTCTGTAGATCGCACAATTTGCTAATTTGATAGGTCAATCAGATTTGAGCTACGACCTACCGTTCGGCCACTATCAGGCTCGAAACTTTATTTTAAGCAAAACAATCTCTGGAATGTCAAACATTCCCGTGTTTTGACGCTTAACCACACGAGATAGGACAAAAAGTCACTGGACCTTTTTTGTAGAGCACTTCATTCCCCACTAACGATTTCTCATCAGATCCGAGCTACAACCTACGGTTTTTTAGACGCTACAGAACCTGAAACAAAAATCTACAAGCGAAAATCGTCAAAATTTGACAAAATTTTCGAATTTGAGAGCATGTTTCGGGTGGACCGGTAGAGATGCGGGGAAGTATAATGTGCCCATTCTGTAGATCATAGAATTTTGCTAAAAGCCCTAAAAAATTAGATTTGAGCTACTACCAACGGTTTAGTCGCTAGACGGCTCGAAAGCAAAAAACTACACCAGTTTTTAACCAGTTTCAACCGGTTTTTAATTTTTTTGAGGGGTTTAAAATTAAAAATTCCCGGTTTTCAGACTTTTCCTGTTGGTTATACGGCGAAAGGTACCTGCATGCCAAATTTCAAGTTTCCAGCACTTCTAGAAGTATGTTAGAATTTGTATCTATATATCAGTGAGTGAGTGAGTCAGTTTCACATGCGGCTGTATAAGTATTTAGATAACCGTTAGAGATACAAAAAAAGTGACTGGACCTTTCTTGTCGAAAATTTGATTTTGTCTTTCGATTATGCCATCAGATTTAAGCTACGACCTATAATTTAGGCAGTACAGAGCTTAGGACAAAAGACTGCACTGGGCAGTTTAAAAATATCACGTTAAACTTAAGAAATCAATATTTAAAACGCGTTATGCGGCCAAACCGTTGAGGATAGGGCAAAATGTTACTGGCACATTTTTGTAGATCACCTCATTTCCTAACTACAACGCTCGTCTTATTTCGATCTCAGACCAATGGTTTCGCCGCTATCGAGCCCGAAACAAAAGTTTCACGTAAAAATTACAAAAAAAATTGCACATAATCACGTTTTTCGGCCGTACCACTGGAGGTAGAGAAAAAAGTCACTGGTCCTTTTCTGTAGATCGCACAATTTGCTAAATTGATGGGTCAATCAGATTTGAGCTACGACCTACCGTTCGGCCACTATCAGGCTCGAAACTTTATTTTAAGCAAAACAATCTCTGGAATGTCAAACATTCCCGCGTTTTGACGCTTAACCACACGAGATAGGACAAAAAGTCACTGGACCTTTTTTTGTAGAGCACTTCATTCCCCACTAACGATTTTTCATCAGATCCGAGCTACAACCTACGGTTTAGACGCTACAGAACCTGAAACAAAAATCTACAAGCGAAAATCGTCAAAATTTGACAAAATTTTCGAATTTGAGAGCATGTTTCGGGTGGACCGGTAGAGATGCGGGGAAGTATATTGTGCCCATTCTGTAGATCATAGAATTTGCTAAACCCCTAAAAAAATTAGATTTGAGCTACTACCAACGGTTTAGTCGCTAGACGGCTCGAAAGCAAAAAACTACACCAGTTTTTTAACCAGTTTCAACCGGTTTTTAATTTTTTTGAGGGGTTTAAAATTAAAAAATTCCCGGTTTTCAGACTTTTCCTGTTGGTTATACGGCGAAAGGTACCTGCATGCCAAATTTCAAGTTTCCAGCACTTCTAGAAGTATGTTAGAATTTGTATCTATATATCAGTGAGTGAGTGAGTCAGTTTCACATGCGGCTGTATAAGTATTTAGATTATATGATCTTGAATACACTTTATTATTATTGTTTTTAATTTAAAGTATATTTAACCTCTTTTAAATTTTCAAACAGAAGAGGATATATTATTTCACATAGAACCTAAATTTCAATAATATCGTACCCTAAGTACCAGAATGATAGAAACCTTCAGGAATATCCTGAAATTATGAGATATAGAGGCATTTAGTATTCTTGAGATCGAGAAGAGTTTGTAGTTTGATATATTCACTTGATTGTATTTATTAGTTTTTTAAATTATTGCTAATTGTGATTTATGACATGGTGATCTTAAATTATATGGTTGTTACTTTTCCAGATCACGGTTTTAGATGAGATTAAAGGTAAGGAAACCACAGTAGGTATACTCTATCTCGCTAGACTGACGGGTTTACTCACAAAAATTTATATCGTTAAGTAAGATTTTATTGTGTTGGTTTATATTAAGTAGTCGGAAAAGTTATTAGAAATGCTTTTGAGATTTTATTACAAAGCTTATACAATTTGAATCTTTGATTAAAATAAATTACAAAAATAACATTTTGTAACAAACCTATACTTGAATTATATACTTTTTTCTCAGTTAACAGTATAATATAATTTGTAAGTAAAAGAAAATACATACATAAAAGCATGGTCATTAATAATGGCTTTAGTAAACCAACAACTTTATGAACTTTTAATAATGGTGGCTAATCCTGTGTAATATACCTCATTTAAGACAGAGCATGAAAGTTATTATTATAAAAATAACCACTAACCGATCAATCTTCTCCATTAATACGAGACATCACATCTCGAAAAATAAATAAATACCAGTCGGGAAGCTTTACGAGATTTATTTTGGCCGTCACATAAACAAAGTCATTTATCAGCCACTGTTCTAGATAATTATAAAGAGAATATGATTATTTTGTTTTCATAATTTCTAATTTAAGAACAGTGGATATAAAGCCTGAAGGAACATAACTTTCAATCGGTCCATCGTCCAGGATTTAGTTACCGGAACGCAGATAATGTTTCCCGAAGCCCCTGCAATTAAAGGCGTCAAAATCTTTAGCGCCAAGATGATTTAAAGAAGGACGAATGTATAGTTAATGAGTAGTGGGGGGATATTGATATGTTAAAGTTGCAGTAGGAACTGAAATACCCGTGAGCTTGGATGAGATAAGGGAAAGGAAAACGATACTGGATGGAGTAACACCGTTGTCACCGAACACAAAGCATTTGTGGGCACAGTGGGGCTCAATTTTAAAAGACAAGTTTTATCCTAGATAATGCGTTAAAGAATGCGGTTGAGAATTACAAAAACCGTCCTGGTTCCCCGGCAACGAGTTCTGGGCATAAAGAAGCGCCACAACAGCGTTTCCAGAGTCAGTAAACAACACACGCTAAAAGTTTTATTGACAAAAAATTACTATACATGTCTAGAGTTTGTGTAGAAATTATAGTATCTTCATATCAGTAAATGGTCCCCTGCGACTAAAGAAGACCCCTCTACAGAATTAAAACATTAGATCACCTTACGAGCGCGCTACTATCGATATAACCGGGCCTTTTCCTGAGACTGGGAATGGAAATAAGTACATTCTGCAGTTGATGGCTACTTTAGCAAACAGGTCGCATAATCAAACCAAGAGGCAACTGTAGCCAATGTGTTAGTGAAGGATTTTATCGGTCGTTTTGGGGTCCCGATGGAACTAAATTTTGACCAAAGAAGACTTTTGGTCTGTAGTGTTCCCAAATTTACGAATTACTGGATATCTACAAGACAAGGGTGACATCTCTTCTTTCGCAAATTGTACGAATTGTGGAAAGTATAAATATAAATTTTGGGAAATGTCCATTCAAAATCGTTTAACACCATTAAAATTGCGACAAGTATATTTATTTCTAATTGCGCACCACAGGTCTGGAGGCGAAACAAATGCCGGAAAGCATTGTTTTGGTCAAGAACTACGACTACCATGCAACTTACAGTTTGGTTGTAAACCAAGAAGATTACTTATCCGAAAAGGATTTTATTACTCATCTCTCGAAGTAATATGATAAAACTCATTAAAGAGTACGTGCCAGTATCCAGAAAGCGACTAACAGGATGAAGGACCGATATGATGTTCGAGGTGATAAAAGAGGCTATCAGAGAGGAGAACTTGTTCGGTTATATAACTCGCAATGACACCGTAGATTTTCTCTATATGTACTATCATCTTTGGGAACCTTTGTAGATAGTGACAGGAATAAATGACGTCGTATATCGATTTAAAGTACCACCAAAAGGGAACACTCGATATGTCCGCTTTAACAGCTTTTACCCGTATCATGGGGACAATGGAAGTGAAGAAACCGGAGATGTTCATGCTCTCCACTCTATCGCCTCCAATTTAGACGAAATCATATCCAATTTAGAATCTGCTAAAGCAAGTAAGATGACCACTTAGAATCAGAAGGATTTGTTTGGATAGTGAGCGCTAAGAGACCCGTCCCCGCTCATGCTACATTGGCGGTGATAGGCACTTTGACCCTTCAACACCTGTCTTGTAGTTTCTTGATTTGAATTGTCTCGAAGCACCAATAATCATATAAGGAGCTGTAGCGATGCAGCGAGAGAGTCCAGCTTTATAGATACATTTTGTAAGTGACAGATATAGCGGTGAAACTCGTGATTGTGATACTCGGAATCGTACTAATAATTATTGACGATATCAGTGTTAAATCAATTCTTGTGTAGATATACAATATAGTGAGTTAATAATGTTATATATGTTAGTAACAGTTTTATTAACATTTATTTTATTAAGGTATAGCCTAGTTTCATGATTCTATATAATATAATTGGATGTATTTAGAATACAAGAAATATGTTCAGGGTGGAATATTATCCTAATTTTTTTAAATTTAAGCTAACTTCTAACACTTACTGATTTTTTCAATATTTTCCTGACATAACTAGGTGCGTGTACCAGCCCCTATAATCACAACAAATTAATTTTCCGTTTATAATGAAATTCTAAGGTTTTAACCCATTAAAACTGCTTTATATTTTTATTTTATTTTTCTCCTCCTAAATAACTATAAACTGAATTAAAACAATTTATAACATTTTCCCTTGTGCCAAACTAATTGGTTTAATCACTTTTCATACATGAGTGCTACATATTCACAATGAAACTAAAACAGTTCACGAGATATCATGAACCTGTTTAGTACACAGATATACATACATAAGCAATAAATGTATGCTTATACTGTAACCTATATGTTTATTTATGTAGGTTTTTGTATTTGTCTTGTTGCATTGATTAGTCTATAACAGTAACTAGGTATAAAAAATTAAAGTCCTTTATACATTCTTTATATTATATATCTGTTATGAGTAAATTAATTTACATCTTTGCGGTTTATTTGTACAAAATTAACTTAGGTTATTGAGATAAAGTAAAAGGACTTCTCTCTAAATGTTTGTTTTTTGTTGCATGAAGATTTCTAATTTTGACATTCCTGTTTCTGTGTATAGAACTAACAATGGGTATAATATAATAATATTTAGTACATATTAGTGAATTCACAAATAACCTTCATACTAACATTGATAGTATCTTTGTGGAGGCGCGTTGTTCACGAAAAGTTATTCTGAAACGAATAAAATAATGTAGCGTTACTTTTCGATCTGTGACAACTATAATGGTACAAAGTTAATATGCGTATTGAACATGAATTAATTAATACAATCATGTAGACGCAGTCTGCGCCAAAATGTCCTCGGGCATCTTTGCTCTGAGAAAGTTAGCAGAATTTTGTGCAATTTCTATTCTAAAAATGGCCTATTATGGCCTTGTGTACCCACACATGTCTTATGGCATAACGTTGTGGGGAGGATGCGCAAACACCCACTTCCAAAGGTGCTTTGTCCTGCAGAAGAAAGCAATCCGAATCATCTCTA
The DNA here is from genome assembly GCF_021130785.1 of Homalodisca vitripennis. NCBI lineage: Eukaryota > Metazoa > Arthropoda > Insecta > Hemiptera > Cicadellidae > Homalodisca > Homalodisca vitripennis. Next base: position 31,327 of record NW_025778789.1, read on the forward strand.
AAATAGGAATGAGGGAATCCTGCAGGGAGCACTTCAAAAGTCTCGATTTGTTAACGCTCCCATCCCTCTACATGTACGAGACTGTCCTGTACTGTCGTTACAAATGTGAAGTGACGCGGGGCAGAGACGTCCATGACTACAACACTAGAGGGAGGGATGCATTAAGACCAGCGCAGCACAGGCTCCGGGCTTTCGAAGCCCTGCCATCTGAGGTCGGGGCCAAACTTATCAACAAGTTGCCTCTTGACCTACAGGCTGAAAATGGGCAACCACTGTTTAAGAGGAAGCTAAGGAACCTATTGGTGCAAGGGGCCTTTTACTCCGTCGGCGAGTTCGTGGACCAGGGAGGTTAGTTGGTACAACAGTTGAGTGGGGGGTGCCAGGCTTTAGGCCTACATGATAAGCCATAATGTTCTCTCTATTTAAGTTTTGTTTTATTTGAGAATTAAAATTTTAAGTGCTTTCTTTTATTTGCTTAGTTTTATATATAACTTTGTAAACACTACAATATTATTTTATTTAAATATCTACATGACTTGACGCGTGCCATGCAATGTTGTAAAAATTGTTATTACGGCATTAAAGAAATTTATTATTATTATTATTATTATTATCCCCACATAGAAGATTAGAAACAGTGACTACCTCTAAGAGAGGCTCATGATGGTTTAATATGTCACCTTTAAATGTACTTTACTTATATATTTGAGTGTCAATGGTACAAATATAACTATTGTTTATATAGATTATATTATGTCCCCACGATTTCTAGCAATTTTTGAATCATGTACTAAGCAGATATAAATAAAAAACATATATTTTTATATAATACAGACACAATTTATACATTAAGCTTATTATGTCACATTATTTAAATTCTATACGTTGGTACTCAGTTTTCTTAAAAGTGTATTTATTTAAAGAGTTTTCTCGTTGCTATCATTATTACACAAATAAGACTATTAAGTTAAAAAACATCTTGCACATAGAAATCCAATACAATAATACACTTCCTTAATAAAACTTGATTTTTCTGATGTATAAATGGAACTTCATGCAAAATTCCAACTTTGTTCATGTCAGTTATTCCACAAGAGTTATGAGTTCACATATAGTCAGACAGAAATTACATTGCATGATTATAGTTTTCGCTAACGCTCTACCTACGGTCTATCTATCTACCAGTCTATCTCTTGTACATATCCTGTGAGGTAAAAGAATTAAGGAGAATCATTCAAAACATATTTCTATGAGAAAATAAATTCTAAATAAAAATAAAATCCTGAATAAAGGCATCAATAAGTAGTGACAGGATTTAAAAATATAATTCTTTTTATAAGTGGTGTATAAATCATTGAGTTACAAAAACTTTAGTTATAAACCCCGCTTTTATTGGGAGGGATGTTGTCAAAGCTGGATTTATTGCCGTCACTTGTCCATCTGTGATAAGCGGTTTTTAATTGGTTCAAAATGGAATTCTTCGTTTATGCATTTATTTATTTATAAATATAACCGTACATCTATATGTTTTCAAATTGTATTATGCCAATTTCACCATAGTAAATTTATGAATTAATAAATTTATGAATATTGATCCTTATGGTATCGTTATATTTATAGGACAAATACAGTATTCACTTGTTTATTATTCGTACGTTACTAATTATAAATTGAAGTTATAATGGTTCAATGGTAATTTCTACTAATTATAATATGAGTATTAAATACTGATATGAATAGTAATTTACATATCAGGCCTAGAATATTAATATATATTTTAAGAAGAGGTTGATCTCATTTTAAGCGTTATTCTTCTACAATAGTAAATTAACTGTCTTGTCTTTTGCTCTTTACATAGAACCTTTGCATCATCCTAATTGCTTCTACACCAAATTTTTTTTGTTTCGCTCTCAAAACTTTGTCAAGCAAATAGCTAAACAACACAAGCAGTCCTAGATAGTGCTAATAGAAGAGAACTGTTTTCCATTATACTATCAGTTTGTGATTCTAATTAACAGAAAAACATGTTTTATGACCTTTTGAACAACAGAGGCATAAATGTTACAGACAATTTGGTCACTTAGTCAGTTTGAATCTCAAATAGGCTAATTAAAAGAATACAAAGTTCCTGTTTTAAACCACATTTTAAGTATCACCTTCACACGAAACTATAGAGAAGGCCTAATGATATATGAGAAGTTACAAAGGTGGAAATCTTTTAAAAAACATGCGATAAGGAGCGCTATCTATAAATTTAGGAGTAAAATAATTCGATAATCTTTTTAATTAATTTTGAATCACAATACTTTTGTATTATTGTTTAATCCGGATGATAATCTATAATAATATTTAATATTATGGACACTAAATTCTGTATGAATCTTAATTTACATACTGTAGAGTCAGTATTAGATTCAATAATGGCACATGTCACTCCATGGGATTGGCTGAGCATCACCAAAGATGGTTTATACATGTTTTACTGCTAAACACGATGACAATGAGAAAACATTAAAGAAATGTGTTAGCAAAAGAGGACAGTATTGATTTTTACACATCCATTCATGCTGCCTTTGACTAAAACATTAATTTACATAATTAAATGACGGGTATTTAACTCTTTTTCGTAGTACGTATACATTTAATACATCGTTCTTACTTTGCCTAGACCTAATGTCTCGATGCACTCTTCTTTTACTGATAAGTACAGAATTAAATAAGACTCATTTGTTGGGAACAATTCCTCCCTATAGTTTATAATGTTATTGTTAGAATGCTATAAGAAGACTTCCCACTAAAATACAAAGATTCCTGAATTTAACTTCAAAAAAGCTACATTGTCGTTTTCCATTTGTTCAACTATAAATTTATGAAGATTCTCTCCTAAATTCTTAATAGGGTGAACTATATTGTTACACAAAGCCTCTATATAATAAACAAAATATCAGTTAGCTCATTATCCGATATAGGCTATTTATTTAAACTAACAATAAACTAAGATATATCCATTGTCGTGGATAACGAGGATTGATGTTAGGCATTAATTGGTAACACAGCCGGATTTAATGACAAAACACAGTAACATTTTCAGTAGGAGTAATTTAATTATTTTGCATAATATAAATTTTATCCAGATTCCTGAAAACCATTAAGGCATTACTAGTGCCTTAAAATGACCACTAAACAATTATTATGGATACATTTATCCATTCTAACGAGATATAATATTATCGGTAGAGAAACTATTATTGGAATAATCTTTCTTCCCCGATAGGAGAATACCAGCCGGCTGAAAGTGCAGTCACTGGTTGAAATGGTAGGAAAATATGCGGATTATTTAAATATTGTGGCTATTTTAAAATTTAAAATAAATATCTCTACCATGACTCCCAACAAAAAATTATTATTTATGTTTACTACATTTCAGTATACGCTGAAACGTTAATCAGACGACCTTCAAATGTAATCCATCAGATATGGTATATTTAAAGGGATACTTCCCAACTTTTACCGAAAATTTTTAAAAACCTAGAGTTTATCATATTTATATTAAGCTACTTACTATCGGAATGTCTTGATAGCTGTAACAGGAATCGTGAGATAAAAACCATAAACATTATCTATAAAAACGTGGTATGTTATGGCGCATTCTTTTAATCCGTACTAAATAAACAAATATCAATGAATGAATTATTTCGCTTAAAGTGTCATGAAACATTTTTACAGAATACTGTATGAAAACCATTGCCATTGTCGGTTATTTATGACCACTACAATCCCAGCTGGTGGCAATCTCAGATGATTTACAATCGTAATTAATTGTCTACTTTTACTCTACATCATGCGTAACCATGTTGTTTTAAACTATATCTACTAATAAATTAGTAAATAAAAAATAAGAGTTCAAATAAATACTTTTATGACTAAGTAATGTGTTTTTTGATACATCTTCCATTAAACATGGTGAAAGAATAATATATGTGTAGATTAAATATAAAATATTAAATAAATATGTTTTTGAGCTAATTTGTTTTCAATGTAGGGTCTTATTAAAATCAATAAAAATTTTGTTAGAGACTAGAGTAATTTTCAATTTGCAATTTTATTCATTAAATATACAGTTTTTTAGGTTTGAAGTAGTTTAAATATATACAAAACCACTAATGGTGCTTTTAAAAAGTAATACTTTACATTTATAGCGTTAAGAACCTAACATGCATTTATTATAGTGAGAAATTATATTAATTTATTATTGACTGAGATGAGCTTACGTAACAAGTGGTTATGCTTCAATATTGTTTATTTTATGATTAGGTTAGGAATTTCAAAACCAAATTTCGTATTGCTTAATTAGGGGTAAATAATATATTGCCTAATATAATAAACCTAATTTACAATATATATACTAAATTTTAGGTTTTAATTTAAATAAGGAAAGACTATACAGTTTGTTATTTTTTTATATTTATCTTATTTTTGGAGTCCGTGATAATAATTGGCAAAGATTAGCGTGGCTGCTACTGGGATGGCTAACCGTTCAATGGTCCTGTTCTTGCAAGGATCCTGCCTACCCGGTGGGCAATTTGGAAGTCACCTACGAGCCGTTGTTAACCAGGTTAAGTAATTAGTAAAGGGTTCTTAGCCCAGACTGTCCTAGTAAAATAAGACGTAATAACACTTTGTAACTACAATTATGAATCATTACAATTATAAAAGTCTATTATAGTGCTTTAATGTCACAATCAATTTAAAGTTTTCCTATATTTTACTTGTATAATACATATTAGCATAGGTTTTTAGTAATGTTTAATACATATAAGAGTATATTAAACAAAAATATATTGTGTATATTCTTATGTATTTCTTAGTTAATAAAGTAAATATAAAATAACAAGGTATATTGTATTGCTTTAATTCATAGTTTCGTTCTGACGTCTGAGGTTACTTTATGTTTATTATAGAACTTACTGTCCCACGTATTATATATTTCAACCTTAAGTACGATATTTATTGCAAATATCACTTCTTAATAAACTCATATAACTAATTAAAACTACTAATAGATTACATACATTTGTCGATTATTTAGATTACCACATAACGAAGACATAGATTTTGATTATAACACATAAAGCAATGATTCGATTAAGAATATGTTAACATAATTGATAATAAATCTGTACTCTTAAATAGGAAGTATAGCGCAATTTATTTAATAATAAATGTTATGAAAAAGTACAAATCTAGTTTAGTGTTATTTTTTTAGTTTATCTTTGAATTTTAGGTCAATAAATATACTGCAAGTTGCAATTTGAGTGAATAAATTTAGTGAAATTTTGGGCATCCTAAAACACAACATATTTAAACAAATAAGGAGATAATACAAGTTATTGTAATAGATTCAGCATTGGGTCAATCCAATAATATGACTGAGTAACTCCAATATGGGATGTAAAATGTCCAATATAGCCAGATTGCGTGATGTGTGTCCAGTCAGTGTGAGATTGATATAAAGCGCATAGTACCGCAGATATCCGCTTGGCCGCGCTCACATGTTCTGGGCAACTAATTGGGAATTGAAAACTTGGATTATAAATAAAAGTATTCTATTAAAATTTTGTAAACGGATTTTTATCTTTACTAATTTCCAGCCTAATGTTCTATTTATTGACGCTTAATTATACTGCAATACCTAAATTATAACTCCAAGATAACTATTTATTTTTGAACATGAAACATGTGTACTTACATGGAAACTTTTTTCATGAGCTTTTCTTAACACTTTAAAATTAATAGAGTTCATTTGTTGTTATCAAACACTGGTGGTCTATTTTTAAAAACATTTGATAAATATTATGGAAAGTTTTGTTTCCACGCAAACAATTTACATTTTTTATTTGAAAACTTCATAGCCTAAAACGAGAATAATATTCAGCTATAGACATTTTGTTAAATTTGAGGTTAACTATATTTATTACAGTAAATTTCAATATTTAACTCAACATTAGGACTCAATACTATATTATACTAATATATAAGTTGTAAAAATTCAGTTGTATGAATAAATAAAACAGTTTTGTGTTATAAGTTTCTATTTTATTCAAAAATAGCTTTCAGTTAGTCTAATAAAACGTTGAAGTTGTCAAGTATGGTAGAAACTAATATGCTTTGAGATTGGATTCCTACAATGAAAAGTTTCATTAAAGAAATTAGTAACTTTTAATTAGTAGAAGAGATAAGAACTGTTATTATTGAACCCAATTTCGTAACAATACCGGATAAACTTGCTGCAGTTGTTTATTGCTGTTAATTTAGTTACTTATATTATTTTATAGTAGAGTTTCTTAGGTTTTATAACTACGAAGGGACCAGGAAAGTATATATGCATTAACGTGCATATTTTAAACATTTTGAAAAGTACTCTGCTCATTTTACCGTTTATTATCTATTCTGATTGATTGTAACTTAAGCTGCAATAAGCGAACTCCCTGTATAGTACAGCACCTTAGTGTTCATATGTTGGCTTTTATAAATAAAAAATATTATATTTGTTATATATCAACGAACTAATTCGTTTATGATATAGTAGGTGCCAGCGGAACGTGTGAGGCGTATCTCCACAAACCGCAAACCACACATGTACAGTTGAGGGTATAGTACACGTGACATGGATGATTGAGTGATTTCATATTGGTAACGTGTTAAAATAATTAAGTATTATTCAATACACATTTAACTAAACCTGTTGTATGTTAAGAAGTTTCGAAAGAGGAAGATATTAATATTATGTATACATTACTCTAAATTTATTTTTCATATTTTTTAACTATATCTTAATTCTAAGAGTTTATCTCATATTAGTGTTTAAGTTATTATAAAACTAATCCTGATCAAACAATAATTCTTCTTATCGTATTTTAGTGTGTAAGTAGTGAATTGTTAGGGTTGTGGATATAAAAACATAAGGTCTTTCAAAAAAGTTAACTTTATTTTCCATGCATGAATTTTTAAGTGTTACTTTAATTTCCTTAAATAAAACAAAAAAACGACTATAAGTCTTTATACTAAACCAGATTTGATTTCCACTGGTGATAAGTCGCTCAGTAAATAGTTAAAATTGTGTATCTTAGGGTGGAAGATGTTGGTAGAGGAAATCTGTCCATCCCTGATGAAAGGCTGTTATTTTGCGACGGATATAATATACGAGTTAGTGATAAGATAACAGCTCTCAAGTGTTTGAGGTAAAACTGTCACACATTAGCTATTGTGAATGACAAAGAAAAACATTGGAAATGGTTTTATAATTCACTGGTGGTTTTCCAAAAATATTTAATTACTTTTTGAGTTTTTATCTTAATCTTTAAATTTATAAACTTAAATATTCATCTCCAAATAATGCTACAGTAACAGGATAACATCAATGAAACCCTGTTCTTGAGCGTTTTAGTACGTTTTAAAATATCCATCAGGCTGATTTAGTTTCTAATGTTAATTCCTCAACCTTTTGTCAAACACTACGTTAATTTCAATTCAGGTAAAATTACTTATAGAAAAATGCTTGTTTTATTTGTATGTAAAAAGGAGATAGTGAAATATATTTCAGTACTATACCTTATCATGCCAGCAAAAGTCGTCAATACTTCTCTATTTCTAACAGTCCCAAACCAATATAACTCAATCCAATTAAAAATATGTATTTCTATGTTTGGTACATGCACATTTTACGTAATTATTATATAAAATTACAAATACATATCCTTTGAAAATGAAGTGTAGTTTTTTAACATAATATTGGTTTTCTGATGAAATGATAATATAATGTTTTATAAATTAAGTTAAATATAAAATTAAGTGTTATTTATGTACAGAAAACTTATTTGTTACTAAAACTATGTAAATATTTTGATATTAAGTATACCACAAGCTTAAACTCACTGAAATACCAACATTCGGACACTTTTCATGAAATAGTCAGAGAAACCACAAGCCAGTGTACATGTCAGTGACAGATAGATGTACCTCTGACAGTGATATCATTGAGCCTGTGATTGATCACTGTCACGTGAGTAGGGAAAATTCCCGTCTGTTAGTTGGACCTATTTGAATTAGCTTATATCATACACTAGCAGTAACTTACAGTTACGCAATTACTTTAATGCTCTAAAAATATGCCTTATCAATGACATTATAAACACTCTTGAGTAAATTTAAGTTCATATAAAAGTTAATAGCAGTGTTTCAGGGCCCTCAAGATGGTGAATGAAACAGATTTTATAAGTACTGAGAAATATATCAAATTTTTCTCCAAAATGTGATGGTGCATTATTTGATTTTGACATATATATCCAGCCACAATGGAGGAACCTTATACTTGAAGTTTCTAATTTTTAGTTCACACTCATATTATAATGAATATATGTGTTCTGTTTCAATTAGAAACGGAATACAAATGTTTCATATTTTCGGATGAAGGCAGAAATGGAAAATTGCAGATCAGGGGCGTGTAGCCCGGAGAGATTTTTAAAATATGAATTGGCTCATGTGTTACCCAGAGATAGTGAGAATATCCATGTAAAGCTTTCAATCGATCAATTTAGTATAACAATACTAACTATGTAAACTTACATGATTGAATAACACTTAACGAACAAATAGGTATATAATTAGATTTTTATATAATAGTATACAGTATATGCTGACAATTTAAATAGAAATAAACCCATTACCCAATCTACATAACTGTGCCAGATAAATGTACCTAGGACAGTGACACCATTAAGCATGTGATTGATCACTATCACGTCGTTATAGACGATTCCAGTCGGTTAGTTGGTCCTACTTGAATTAATATTGACCACGAAGAAAACTCAAATAGACAGAAACCCACTACCCATTTTACATTCCAGTCACAGATAGATTTAACTCTGACCATGAAATTTGTGAAACTTCCCTAACGTAAGTGTAACTGACCTTGACAGCCAAGTAACTAAAAACTTCACCTATTTTAATGGGTGTAAATTTGCGACGATATTCGAAAACTGAATTTGGAAAGACTGGGTCCTAAATAATAAACGAGGTCGTGAAACGTTGATTGGAAGTTAGGCATACGATATTAACACCAAAACACCGTGCCGGTTCGTAGAGGGAGCGGGCAGCCAGCTTTGATTTTGTAACTCCGACCACAGTAAACTCCAAGATGTCCTTGCCCTATCGAAGTCAGAAGAGAAGAGACAAGAAACCTAATTCCCGATATCTAGAAAACCTGAAAAATACTAGAACCAATCAAAAAGCCAGAAAGCCACAGAAACATCTAGAAAGAGAACAACCATCTGGTAAAACAGACGGCTCGACCAGCTGTAAGGAAACAGCTCCCGGTCCGTCCAAAGACCAACAAAATAAAGTGGCAAACGCCACATCCTCCCCCTCTACCCCGGGAGAGAAAAGAAAAAAAACTCAAAAGGATAAGGTAGGAAGACAAGGACGGAAAGATTAGAGACTACAACTGGTACTGATGTCGTTAGCAAACAGCTAGAAATAGCTCTAGTATGGATATCCTGCACGCTCGCGAGGCGCTCCAAAAGCGTAACGGCTAGAATCCATTCCGACTGACCACACTACTCAAGATTAAATCTTTTTAGTTTAAAGAGGCTTGAGGAAAAGCCTAGTAGTAGTAAAAAAAAACTTGAACAAAATTAACTACTTTCTGTGGTAGCTACCAATAAATAAAGGTCTGAAGTGTTGACACAAGGATGGGTTTTTTCGTTTGTTTCTACATCACTAATACGCTTGGTGGTCAAAAGGCTACAAGAGGGTGTTCCAGTAAGGTTGGGAAGGAAATTAAATAAGTGTACACTTATTAGCCAAAGCTTATTAGCCAAAGCACTTCCTAAAGTCTCCACCATCCGGGTATCTCCACCCCGGAACCCAAGGGCCACTTAAGCACCCGAATGGAAACCCCGAACGGCTGGCGGAACTCCTTGGACCACCGGGAGAGTATAACTCCAGACATAAGGTCTGTATTTTTTTTTTTTTTTTCTTCAAAGATGGTAGGAACAGAAGGGATGAAGAGACCATTCCAAAGCGAAATTTAAAAATATGAGAAAATTACACCCATCATAATATCAACAGACCCAAGTTCGTGTTGTAAAGGCTAATTAGGTAAAAACCTGGTACTTGCAAAATTTAGCAAAAGTGGGCCAGTACTCTCCTCCCCCTACGGGACGGCTGAGAAAAAAAAAAATTGGTGGCCAGTGGGAAAAGACAAAATAAAGTTTTATTTTTCCATACTAGTTTTTTAAATTTAGAGACTTGGAGCAAATAAATTCAGGCTCTTAAAAGGCGTGAAAGAAAAACTGTAGAGCTACGGGAAGAGCTTAACGGAGTAAGGAAATCATTTGGTCGTGGTAAAGTGGTTTAATTAGGAACTTTAAAAACAAAAAAACAACTAGTTTCTAAGTGTTGGCCAGGAAAGGCAAAAAAAAAACCCTGAAACCTACGGAAAAGAGACCCAAAAAAAACTAACTGGGCCAAAACCCAACAAAATTAGGTTAACAATCAATAAACCTCTAAAACAATAACAATAAAAAAAAGCCTTCAAAGGATAACAGTAACAACAGTAAAAAAAACACTTCCAATATAAACACTAAACAGCAAATAAATAAGATAGCTGCTGGAACATTTAGCAGCTTCAGAGACAAAATTATAAAGTCTTAAAGACACAAAGAGATAACAACAACAACTAACTACAAAAAAATATATAGACAAACTACAATCTTCAACAATATTTTCAACAATAAAAACTAAACCTATCCATCGCTGCTAACTTAGCTGAATAACAAAGAATTCCACCTACTGCCAAAAGACTGACCCTACTAAGCAAGAGAAAGACAAAGAAAAGGAAAAGGGAAAGAAAATGTAAGCTTGTGTTGTAAAATGTAATGGGTTGGCCGAACCAAGGATAGCAGGCTGCGCGACTGCATTAGGGAATGTTAAAAATAAATAAACATAAAATTCGCTCCCAATGTACAGCCTAGAAAAATTGCCGAAGCAAAAAAAAATTCTCTAAACAGCCAATGCTAATCCTGATCCCCCCGTGTATATGTACTGTAAAAGAAGAGGAGTAAAAGTATCAGAGTGTTTATGTGGTGTAAGGAAGAGAAGAAGAAGAAGAAGGAGGAGGGAAAAAACTAAACTAACATCACTATGCCCTAAACCATCCCTATAAACGTCCCGGCAGCGGTGCTTTGGTCTTAGATAGGCCCAAAATATTTCTTTAGGTGGGAAACATGGGCCGACCTAATAAGTTTCCCTGACTTGGGACACCTCAATGTCACGGTGACTGGAGAGGTAAAATCATGAATAAACCAGAGGGCGTGACCACAGAGGTTGCAGTTTGGCTGAAATTTGATTAGCCGCATTACTCAAATTAACTCGTCGAAACATTGCCAAATCACCGATACGAAAATTAACTGGTAAACGACCTTGGTTGTACTGCCGAGCAACTTTTCGGTGTGCAACCTCCAACCGATCCAAGGCCTGAGACCATCTCCTCTGCATGTCTCTGGAATCTTGTGTTTGGAGGAGATCATCCAAATTCCAATTGTTTTCCAGGGGAGAAGTAATTTTGTAGCCAAGGAAAATTTCAGCAGGAGAGGTGCCAATTGACTCATGCTTAGCCGAATTAAAAGCGACTTGGAATAAATGGAGATTAGTGTCCCAGTCAGTATGATTTTGAGAATGGAAAATTCTCAAGGCAACGCCGAGGTTTTTATTAACTCTTTCAGCAATTGACGGCTTCGGATAATATGGCGAGGTCATAACGTGTTTGATACCAAGTTCCAGACACATGTTATCGAACTGTCTGGATTTGAAACAACCACCACGGTCGGTGACGAGTTGTGAGGGGAAGCCAAAATACGCGAACAAGCCCTTATGCAAAAGATTCACCGTAGTAGGAGCGGTAGCATTTTTAGCAGGCAAAATCACTGTATATTTTGAAAAGGCGTCAACGATTGTAAGAAGCCATTTGTGGCCTTTTTTTGTTCTAGGAAGAGGTCCCACGTAATCAACAAACACCCGTTGAAAAGGCCTGGTTGCTAATTGAGAAGCCAAAGGGCCTACCTTAGTATTTTGAGCCTGTTTGCATCTCTGACAGAAAGGACAAGCCTTTACCCTCTCTTGGATAGCCTGCTTCAGGTCGGTAGAAAAGAAAATTTGACTAATCCGATCCCAAGTTTTCTTGAATCCCAGATGAGCTCCGAGAGGTGACTCATGGTAAACTTTAAACATTAGGTCGTAGAGTTTGCTAGGTACCACTACTCTAGGTTTGGATTGATTAGGCAATTGGTGAACTAAAATGCCTTGAATTACAGAATAATTTTGATTGGGATTAGTACCCTTCAAAGATTTCACAATATTGCGAATTTGAGCATCTTGCTCTTGGTGGCCTTAGATGTCTTTGAAGGCTTCCGGTACAGAAAAAAGAATAAAAGCCTGTGTGTGGTCGGTTTTATTTTGAATAGTAGAACTCTGTGATGAATCGGTTTGGGGCTCAAATAAACGCGAGAGGCAGTCGGCCACAACATTGTCTTTGCCCCTAACATGCTTGACAGTAAATTGAAAGGCATTGATGAGAGTGGTCCAACGTGCTATTTTTCCTACCTGGCGAGGATTGTTAAGTAACCATGAGAGTGAGGAATTGTCAGTCTCAAGCGTGAAGGAACGATGCTCTAAATATTGTCTAAATTTTGTAAAGGCATAGACTACTGCCAAAGCTTCTAAATGGAAAGTTGAATAGTTCCTCTCGTGTACATTTAAAGGACGGCTCGCAAAAGCTATAGGGTATATTTGGCCCTGGATTTCCTGAGACAGCACTGCACCTACAGCAGTACCTGAAGCATCAGTTGACAGAATAAACGGGGCATCAAAATTTGGTAAGCGTAGGACCGGAGCAGAGACTAAAGACCGTTTAAGTTTGTGAAAAGCATTCTGTTGCTCCTCACCCCATATGAAATTTACATCCTTTCTCTTTAACCTATTCAACGGCTCACAGATTGACGCGAAATTGGGAATAAATTTAGAATAAAAGGCACACATTCCAAGAAACCTGCTAAGCTGCTTAGTATTTTTGGGTTGAGGGTAGTTGTCGATAGGGCGAGTTCTATTTGGGTTGATGGTAACTTTCCCATCTTCGAAGACGTGGCCTAGAAATTCTATTTTATGAGAGGCAATGACCATCTTTTCTGTGTTAACTGTTAACCCTGCCCTACTAAGTCGGTCAAGGACTAAATCGAGATGTCTTTGGTGATCTTCCAGATTTTCAGAAAAAATAACAAGGTCGTCGAAATAGCAGAACAAGAAATCAAATTTCACATCACCAAAGATTTTATTTATCAACTGAGTCAGTATCATGCTACCACTAGCTAGACCAAAAGGGAGGTAATTGTATTCCCATTGGCCAGTGCTTGTGACAAATGAAGTGTACTTCTTGGAAGCCTCATCAAGTGGTATCTGGTTGTAAGCGGACACCAAGTCTAACATAGAAAAGATCTTAGCCTTGCCTAGAAATTGAAAAGAAGACTCTACCGTAGGCATCGGAGTTGAATCGAGCTCCAAGACATTGTTTAAGGCGCGGAAGTCAACCACCAGGCGTGAAGAACCTCCCTTTTTAGGTACTAAAAATGCTGGACTGGAGTAAGGGGAAGTTGAAGGTCTAATAACGCCTTTCTCCAGAAGGCCTTCGATATGCTCACGAATTAAAGCCATTTTCGGGGGAGCATAATGATACGGACGGCACCTGAACGGCTTGTCTGACTTGACAGTGATAGAATAAGTCAAAAGGTTAGTTTTACCCAGCTGTTTGGTCACAGTTTCGGGAAAACACCGCAGAATATTTTTAAATGTCTGAACTTGGGAATTATCAAGCCTCTCTCCAAAGATAGGTCCCAAACTAACATCCTCTGCCTGTTCATCCTCTTGGTTTTCGGCTATAACTAGTGAAGTGTCAAAGGGAAAAGACACCTGGCGTTGAGCCGCATTAATGCTCATTTCAGAGGCCTGAATGAAGTCGAGTCCAATCAAAACAGGAACCGGTAAGTTGTTAGTAACAAGAAATGGGAAAGTCCAAGAGAAACAAGCTAATTTGAAATGAATATGGGCCAAAAATTGAAAGGAGACATCTGAACCATTTGCAGCTGTAGCCGTCAATGAAGTTTCTTCAACTTTCTTCACGACACCCTTGAGTTTAGAGAGAGTATCAAATACGCTTTTAGCTACGATAGATCTGGTAGAACCAGTATCAATCACAGCAGAAGACTTAATGTTAGAAAAAGCAATAGGAATTTCTAGGGGTTTGACCTTGGGCAAAGCCGGAGCTAAAGGATTAATGGGCCTAGTCTTCTTGGGGAATGCCGGCCCTTTCAGCGAATTCCCCTTTTGGAGTTTAAATTAACCGCAGGATTAGCGGAACTATAATTATGGTTTTGATTATTCCTATTATAGGAAAACCTCCGTTCCTGGTTTGGCCTACTATTGTTCCCTGGTAGCCTATTATCTTGCAATTGATTAGAATTACAAACTTGGGGGTTCAGCCGCTGATTGAAAGCATTATCATAGCCATTTGCCCTTACTTGGCCCTGCCTAGAATTATTGGGTTGAGAATGAAAGTTCTGGTAAGGTCTACTATTATTGTAAGGCCCGCTTCCTTGCCTTTGGTTACCTCCAAACGAATGGTTTGGATAAAATGTGCTATAGGGGGTTCTCTTAGCGGCGTCTCGGTCGAAGTTTGTACCCGAACCACGGTAAAATGTTCTGTTATTATAACGATTATTTTGGAAAAGATGTCCAGCGTATTGTAAATTAGTATTATCATAAGTGACATTTTTATTAGAATCTATTGCAGCTTCCTGAGATTCAGAATTGCCATACCCTAACGGAGCTTGAACAGTGTTGACCGTCAAACTCTCAATCATGGAAACCATGTTTTTCAGTTGTTGTACTGTGGTAGGGGGTTGAAGACCTGCAAAAGCTGCCCTAGTATGAGGGTTGAGACCGGTAAAAATAGTTGTAAAAATCTCGCCATCACCTATTTCTGGTCCAAGAATTTGGAAAATGCTAACAATGTCAGTAAGATAATCAGCATAAGGTTCTGACAGTCGTTGTTGTCTATACATGAGTTTAGACTGAATGTCTCTAATGGCCCTAGATGAGAAAAAGGTAAACCTAATTGTCTGCAGAGCATTCGGCCAGGTAGAGTCAGCACTCACGAGACCCATCCACACATCACGAAGTCTGCCTTCAGTGCGTGCCACAGCGTTTAATAGAATAGTTTTATCTGAACCTAAATTTAACTCTACTATTTTTTGGATTTTTACGAGAAATTCTGTTAGCTGAAATAAATCTGTACCAGAAGTAATGGGTACCTCTCTAAGCATATCCCGCAAAATGTTAGGGAATGAGACATCGTCCCTGTTATATGGCCTATTTTGGGTTGCAATTTCTTGGGCTACCGTCTTAGCAGTCGCTTCAATAGCATTTAAGGTCATTGTATGCAGACTCTTCACTAAACCACCAAGATCCACCGGCACTACAGGGGGCAGCACAGTACAAGTTCCTACTTCGTCCTGTTTTAAACTGGGATTATCCACTAAATCATCCGTTACGGGTACCCTTGGTTCATCCGCAGATTCCTCCAAGTCACTCACGACCCCTTCGCTAGACCGAGCCACAAATTCACTTAGCTGCACACGCATGGCATCAAGCTTATCCTTGGGTTTAATTCCCCATAGCTTGCATTGTTCGCGGGCTTCCTCAATAGTCAACTTTTTAATCCAAGACACAGTCTTTGGAACATTATTTAAATCGAAGAACTT
Organism: Homalodisca vitripennis; assembly: GCF_021130785.1. Lineage (NCBI taxonomy): Eukaryota > Metazoa > Arthropoda > Insecta > Hemiptera > Cicadellidae > Homalodisca > Homalodisca vitripennis. Next base: position 47,196 of record NW_025778789.1, read on the forward strand.
CATCTCGAAAAAGGTTCAATAATCAACAATAAATAAACACAAATCACAACAAACAAGTTAAACAATAAATTAATCAAAGACACATGAGAGCGTGGACAGATATTCCACACAAACTAGAGAGCAGTAAAAAAAAATTCAGAAAAACATTAGGGCAATTTTACTGTGGTGTGTGAAAAAGTACAAGTTGTAAAAAAAACTATTATAAATTTATAGTATTACAAATAAATAAAAGCATATAGTACATTTCCTTATTATTACCATGAAACCAACTTCCAGTATCACTAACAGGTGTAGGCAGAAAAAAAAAATCAAAAAGTTTGGCTTTCAGAGCAAAAAATGTCGGCTGCCATCAGTCGGGGGTAGACTCAATTTGTTTCCTCTCAAAAGGTTGAGAAAGTTCAAAGTATTCAAAAAAAACTAACAACACCTTTCAAAACCTAAAAGAATAAGAGAGGGAAACAAAGTAAACAAAAGAATTAATCAAAAGCAAGAGCAACTGTACCGTAGAAGAGCAAAAAAATATGTGGAGCAAGTCGTAAAGTAGCGCTACAGGTAACTACTACATAAAGTTCAACAAGTCCCAAGTGAATAAGACACAAGCCCAAATAGTAAACTCTCCCTTTAAACTGTAAATAATTTAGAACACCCCCAAAAAAAAATCTCTTTTGAGGCCAAGAATCCAAAAAAAAACCCCAGTGAAAAATTAAAAATTAAGAAATTAAAGACCAAAGGAAAAAAATTATTTAACCACTTAAGGCTTAAATTAGGCTAAACTGAAATGTAGGTAAGTTAAACACCCGAAGCTGAATCAAGCAAGCTGACATATCAATCAATCCAAAGAGTCCACTAGGGTTTGGTATATTATAAAATAGTGAACCCTCAAGGTGGCAAACTATAGTTTTAAAAGTTTGTAAAAGAAAGGATGTTTCAACATTTTGGAAAGAAAGTTTAGTTTTGTAAGTAATTAAATCACTTATATGTATGTCAGCACGTCAAATCCAACCCCAAGCTGCAACTTCATAAAAATTACAAAACAAGCCTAGGCCTATGTTACTTTCAATACTAGTTGAAACTAAAGGTGTACTCCATATTAACTTTAACTGTTTTTAATTTAAACAGGCACTAGTCAAAAGAATCAAAGGGCTTTTAATAATAGACTTTGAAAGAATTATTATTTTTGCAATAACATTAAAGTTTTGAAGAAGGTTTTAGAAAAAAAATTGCAAACTGTTAGACTAAATCAACCCCTTAAGCTTGAACTGCCCCGAACAATCAAATAGCATAGGCCTACATAAAAGTTTGACAAGTTTCTAAGTAGAAAAATTATCAGATAAATTTAACAGTAACACTTCACTTACCTTGTGTATAGACTAAGATTAATTAACAAAATTGTGTAAGACTCGAATAAATTCAACGCAGTAGACAAAATCATCAAATTAGAGCTATTAAAAATTTAAACTCTTATCAACTTAAAACATGTACAAGTGGAGTAAATCCGCTGGAAGAATAAATAAATAACTAAATAATTAATTAAATCCTAGAATAACAACAATTAATTGCATTTGGAACTAAGGGTAGGTGTGGAAAGGTTAAAAATTTTAATTAAATCAGATATAGAGATGAAATATCAGAAGGAAAGCAAGTTATATAAAAAAGAACACTTTTAATTATAAGCCAACCCAAAGTAAATAATCTGGTGAAACTGAATGGGGGTTTCAAATATTAACCAGAAAGCTAAGAACTTTAAAAACAAAAGGTAGGCTATACATAGGCGGCAGTACAATACGCAGTCACCAACAGCATCTATGAAATCCTTCGACTTTACTTGCACAGATCTGAGCCAAAGTTTAAATTAAAATACTAAAAGGTGCTAATTAAAGTTTAGAAAGCACAAGTAATTAAGTACCAGGTATGTTTAAGGCAACAGGCTACACTGTAGGTGAAAGTAAAAGTTAGGTTAAGAGTTAACCTGGTGAGAGAAAAAAAAAATTTATTAAAATTGGTTTAAAGTAAAAATTTTAAGCTAGAAAAAATCAACCAAATACCTATGCCTAAATAATTAGTGAGAATAAGTTACTAAAGTTTAAGAAATACTGCCACTCACATGTTCAATTATTACACAACTAGGCTTAGGTAGCAGTTGGTTGCAAGAACTGCTTGGCTCAGACTTGCACATTAAAAACAAGCTACTTCGAAAAAGTTTAACATTTTGAGTAAAAAAAGGCAGTGTAAGGAAAATTTAGAAAACTAAAAAAATTTAGAAAAACGTCTACCCCTTTAAAAAAACTTAAAACTAGGACTTAGCTCTCATAGCTGTGTAGAATTCCTCCGCTCCCACCGGCAAGCCTAGCCTTCCATTTCAAACCACGCTCTGCTACCAATTTGCGACGATATTCGAAAACTGAATTTGGAAAGACTGGGTCCTAAATAATAAACGAGGTCGTGAAACGTTGATTGGAAGGTAGGCATACGATATTAACACCAAAACACCGTGCCGGTTCGTAGAGGGAGCGGGCAGCCAGCTTTGATTTTGTAACTCCGACCACAGTAAACTCCAAGATGTCCTTGCCCTATCGAAGTCAGAAGAGAAGAGACAAGAAACCTAATTCCCGATATCTAGAAAACCTGAAAAATACTAGAACCAATCAAAAAGCCAGAAAGCCACAGAAACATCTAGAAAGAGAACAACCATCTGGTAAAACAGACGGCTCGACCAGCTGTAAGGAAACAGCTCCCGGTCCGTCCAAAGACCAACAAAATAAAGTGGCAAACGCCACAAATTATTATTCTTGAATTTGGCAGGTGATTAAGAACATATTAGTATCAGAAGAATAAGCCAGATTTGATTGCATGCATGTGTTTTGTAGAAAAAAATATTTATATTGGATATAAATGTAAAGTTCAAACTACACAATTTTTAGTGTGATTATGACCCGTAAAAAAGTGTTGCTAACATAAACATTTACAGGTTTAAAAATGTTATCATAAAACTAAAATAACTTTCAAAAAACTGGAGACTTTGTGTATCATATATAAAAAAACATATTATATGAGTTTCTTTTATATGAATATTTTAATGCTAAGTTTATTTGAAAAGAAGAAATAATAAATAACAGAGTGGTAAAGGTATTACTGAGTACCACACCACACCTCAGTTATTCTTATACGGTTATTGGTGTTGTTTTACTATAGGTTGATAATCAGCTGATTTTTGAATTTACAGCTGAACTTACAAGTTCATTTTTGTCATTTTAAACTTGCTAAGACCTTTTCTAAAGTACAGTTAATTTGGTTTGTGAAATTGGTCTTAAAATTCTGCTTAATCTGTTTGTGTATTTTAATAATATCATAAACTTAGGCTGTTTACATATTTTATTATCAAAAGCTTCCTTACTTAGCATAAAAAAAGTTATAACTTTATATCAAATTTAGGTCTTGATTTCAGTTAAATATGGACCGAGAGAGAAGTACACCAGATGTAAGTGAACTATTAAAGCTAAAGCTCTTATTAAAGTACATATATTACTCAAATTTTAGTTGATAATTTCTTGCATTACAAAGTACCAGAATACAGACTACATTTACCAAGAGACTATTGTCCTACAGCGGGGCGACAGTTAAGATTTATTTTTGTGCAGATACATAAACTTAATTTGTTGGGCTAAGAAATTTTTTGATTATTTATAACTCCTGAGAGATTAGTAAACGCCTTAAGAGATAATAAAGTTACGTCTTTCCTACAAACTGATTGTAACGAACTAGAAAATCCCTCTAGTAGAACTAGTGGTATACCTAGAGCTATAGGTCAATCTAGTCTCAAGCATTAATTTTTAAATATCGCAAAAAGTAAGGCTTTATTCTTTTCTTCTAGTTGGTTTAGTATACGAAGTCAATCTAACTAGGTTTTACCATAACATTTGTAATAATGTGTAAAAACCATGTTACATATTTATAAATTTTCCTATAGCAATTTTTGATACACTTTATTTATCTTTTGTCAGGAACTGATTTGTCTCACATTAAATAAGAGTAGCAGATTGTTGCTTCGTTTTATTACACATTATTTTTATTACACAATACTTTTATAAATATTCTTCAATAAATATTTTATCATACAGTTCTCCATATAGTATTGAAAGAGATTTCAGGGAAGGTCCACAAAGTGCATAATACGAGTAATTAATTAATGTAATAAAATGGAGCAACGTTATTATTGTTGAGTTCCAAGTTTTCCTTCGTGTCAGGTAGGCACAGCTAGGAAGCTGGGATTGTTTTGCATGTTCTAGCGTGTTTTGGTTTATAACATGCACAAAATTTCCATTCTAATAAACATTACATTAAGGTTTCAATCAAATGGTAGTAAAAATGTTTAAAAATTACATATTCTTTGTAATAAAATGGTGAAAATAAAGCATCAAATGAAAGTAAATTTGAACAAATTACTTTACTCCAATACCTCAACTTTGAAGTATTATCTTTTATTATAAATATGTATAGTTTAAAAATTTCTCCCGATGTGGTGTGTAGAATTTTGTGGTGTTTCTCATCATGTAGTGTGTAAATAATCATGATTTGTGGAAAATTAGAAAATGGAGTATGTTTCAAATTTTTTTCCCTGCTTCATTGTCTCCTTTATACTTTTGACAACCAAATCTTCTGGTCCCAAATATCTGATTTATTTTTGTATTAGTACTTAATTCTCTCTCTGATATTTTAAGAATTCGACTATCATATAAAACGGAAATCGGGTTTTTAGTCACACATATTAAATTACATGGAAATACCAGACCAAGTAAATGGCAGAAATGCATTGATTCCAAAACTACAACATACTTTAGTAATGCTTGGAAATATAAGTATTCGTGTTCGACATCGACATGACATCTCTTTACTATTGCAAATTACGCTCTCAAACAGTGGAGTAAAACTTAAAAATTATACATTTACAACAACCGACTTAGTTAAAATTTAAATATTTTCTTGCAATAGAATATCTATACCAAACTTTAAATTATAAAGATAAAAACTGCTTTGATCAGAGAACATATATATACGTACAAGGAGCTATAATGACTTACAAATGGAGTACTACCAATACGGAACGTTGATAAAATGAAACGTTACAGGTAACAAAAAGAGCCACAGTTTATTTCCTTTCCACCTAATATTGGTTTTAAATTACGAGAGAAAATGTCTTTATTAGAAGCGAAGAGTGTACATTTTCTGAGTGCAACTAGGTGGAGGGGTGAGAAAGGCAAATGTTTTTTTGTGATTTTATACCTTTTAAATGTTTTTCCTGAACTCTATTTCCTTTGAAAACCTTGATTAACAACAGCCTCTTTACGTATTCACAAGATACCAGAGCTACTGAATCTTTCACTGTGCACGTCGTTGGGTTCATGTAACAAATTGGAACTATTATTAGATGTAATGTATGAAGGAAAACTTCATGAAATGACTACAGGACGTTAAGAGGAAAAATAATTTAAAATTTATAATTTAAAATAGCGAAGACGATGACAGCGTGGCACGTGATAATAATGTGAATTACAGCTTTTAATGGTTGCGTCACACATCAAGTGTAAAAGTTAGGCGGATAATCTAGACAATATTCTAACTATACGGCGTGTTAGAACATAAAAGGACGTTGCTGTGTAGTGATATTTTCCATAATGGAATGATATATGGGTCCAATGTTATCTTTATATAATTTCGTCATATATATGATTAGTTAAAAATACTCTTTTTAATTCATAAAATGTTTTACACATTTATAAATTTAGACAGATTTTGGATTCGTTAAATGCTTGAATAAAGTGTCTGCGACTTTCTTGATATGGAATGATAATATTTTATTAGTTTTATATTTAATTATTAAACAATTATATGTATTAATACAAATAGCTTTTAATTTTATGGTACGTGACAAACAGACAACTGCAATCATCCCTTTCACACTCTCTTTGATTAATTCTTAAGGCAATTTTGTCTATGTTGAATGTGACAATGCTTACCATCCTCTTATTATAACACTCAAATTTAATGGAATTAGAATGTGCTATAATTAGTAGCCAATTAAGTTTGACATAATTACTAATAGTAACAATAAGAACACAATGAAATCACCACATTCAGAATTAGAAACACATTTTATTTGGAAATCTTATCTACGTTGGGATGGTTTGATTTAATACGAACGTTGTGTTTAGGTACGTTTCACCTTCCCCTTAGTGCAGTATCTAAAATGTGACACCACCACTTTGTCTCATAGGACCTGGAGTCCACGATCGTCTAAAGAGATCCAAGAAGCTTAAAATTAAATTCTCGCTTCCTTTTAATGTCAATGCAAGTCTGATGGTTTTGTATTAATATAATTAAAATGTCTGATATTAAAATATGTATTCTTCTTCATGTAGCTTTTGCCTGACTAAATGAAAATGTAATTATCTAATGAATTACTTTTAAAATGGTAGATCGGTTGTTGTGAGTTTTTTCTTCTAGGTCAATTAGATATATAAATAATGTTAATTGGTTAGTAAGTAATTTATGTATAGACTCTTAAAAAAGAGAAAACTATGCACAGTGTTAAACTGGAAACTTACTGTAAAAAGTGTTCAATTCATTACTTTATAACTTAAACTATTTTAATAAAAAAAATTCTTGGAGAGTTCATTTTATCACGGAACTACAACGAACCATCTTACCTTAGTGGTACTCTGCTATAGAAGAAAACTCTTTTACTTAGTTTTCCAAAGTCAGGTAAAAATACATCCCAGATGAATATAGTGGGAAATCACGTCTTTTATTAACAACACAGTTTAATTAAACCAACCAAAACGTACTGTACGGAGCGACACCTGGAAAGTTTCCACCTACCACGGCTTAGTATTAATACTAAAGCGACCACTATAACGTTATTCTCTATGGATACTAGATAATAGTAATATGATCAAAATCAATTCACGTACCAAGTACAATCAATTTCTATCTTAGTCGGTATTGCCCCGCACAATACAATGATATTGCAATAATCCAATCACGGTGTTGTCACCGTTACAGTATTATTGTCTTTTTTTTGGTAATTAAAAACAGATTTTATAGAGTATGCTAGCCTTGCTATTTTTTTACTTTTTGTAACACATGGTTTAAAACATTGAATTTTGAGTATATTAAGATCAGCAAGAAATATTGTAAAGATAAAATACTAATTCAAACAAAGCTTTGCAATCAGGGAAAATAGCACTTGAAACTGATTTATTCGTTCTAGCCCTAGAAAGAAACCAGATTATTTATTTGAGTTTGGACGTATTTATCAGTATTATAAGCGTATACACAATATGTAAATTATTTAAAAAAATACTTTATAAATTATGGATCTTAATATACTCAAAATGCAATGTTTTGATCCATGTGTTACAAAAAGTAAAAAATAGCAAGGCTAGCTTACTCTATAAAATCCGTTTTTATTACCAAAAGCGTGAACGTATTTCGTATTCCACATTATTCAAACATGAAAGTTTCACCTCCCGTAATACAAGAAGTAAATTGAAAGTGTCACAATAAATATTTTTAAAATTTTACTTTAAATGAAAAAAGCACGTCTAGATGGTGTTCAGGAGGTAAGGAAATAAAATTTAAAAATCGGAAGTTGTAGATTCTCCATGATGTCATCTAATTTGATGTGGAAACAATAAGGTTGTGGTGTAAGTTTAATTAATAATTTTCTTTTATTTCCTAGGTTCATTGTGGCAAATTTAAAACGTCAACATAATTATGTGATAAATTAGATTTGAATATAAATAGTAAAATGTTCATCTACATTGCCACTTCTATAGGGCGTACGTACATGGGGAGTCTGATGTCTCATTTAACCTAATGTTAATTTGTCATATTTCGGTACCATTTCCTTAAAACTACAACAGTAAGGTAAAACTAATTTCATAACGTGTTGTTATGACTCTTCAACTGACTATTAAACCTAAAATTAAATTTATATATGGTTAGGGTTTTGTACAAAAATATTATATATATTTTGTAAAAGAATAACACTAAAAAACTTTTAAGATTTTAAATATTTATTTGTTTGTTTGTTATTATGCAGTAACTTTAGGTTTAACATGTAAAGGAAGTTGAAAGGAACGTGAAAATTTCAAAGCAATACATTGAGAAATGTTGGAAAAAAGTGTACCTGAAGTTGAGAATTTGAAGTTTTCGGGAAACGAAGCGGAAAGATAATATTGTATTTTTTCACACAAAAGCATCAATCCCAGGTTCATACAGCTTCTCTTCTTGATCCATGTCTTCCTGCTTCCTCTTTTTAACTCTTGCTGCTACTCTGGCCGCCTTGGTCACTTCCTCAGCTTTTTTTATCGGCTTTTATTTGCCGCAGTTGGTCAAGTGTCTTTAGCCCAAGTACACAATTTGCACCAGCCTGACCAAAGAGTTCTTGCAAAACCTTTACCCTACCTAAATAACCAGAGTTGTAAGTTATTACAGAGTCCAAACTGTTATTTAGAGTGTTTCAGGCACAAAGAAACGCGTTTTGGGACCCGTGACCATATAATATTATTGAACGACTAGTTCGGACTTTGAGTCTTTCCGTGTAGGCATTTCCCCAGTAGAGTTTTGTTAGACAAATCTCTGTAGATAGGTTTAATTTTGTTTATAACAGCTAAAGGGAGTGAGTTGTTATGGGTGAATGCATCTTTAGTTACTAGAGAACGTTAGTATTTACACCAATAATCTTCTCCCTCAGGACAAAGTCCATGTTGTGAGCTTTCATTAGTTAATGGTGGGTGAAAAAACGTTGACCAAACAGCTTTGTACATTTTGCCAAGATTATCAATGTTCATTCTAATTGCTAGACCATAATATGTCTGCAATTGAGTAGCTGCTTCTAAAGTAAGCCGATTTTTACCTGACAACCCCTTACCATCCTCAAGTTTTTAATATTTGCAGTCATTGCGCAATTTTTAAATCCATCAATACGGTAACCAAAACAAACAGACAGCTGTTAAAATCAAGCAGGTGATGTAAGTAAAGGGAGCAGTGTAGCCAACATAAAATATAAAACAAAAATATCAATATTTCAAAAGTTATAGAATGGGTACAGTATGAAAGTCAAGAATGAAAAATTAAACACCATGTGTTACAACTTTGTAAAATTTTTTATGTGGCTTAGTAAATTGAAATATATAAGTATTATATATCAAAATTATCCGAAAATAATAAATAATAAGAAAAAAATATAAAAATAAAATATAAAACTTTTCCCAAAAATTGTCAGACTCCCCTTAATTACAATACTTGAAAACTGTATTAATTGAAAGTAAGAAAATAATTTTAGTGATGTAAAACCGAAAAATATATTGAATTTTAAATATTATATTAATTTACAACTCAATATTTCATGAAATAGTATCTGTAAAATTAAAAGTAACAGAATAATTAGAATTAAAACAAATACTAGCTTAGAGGTAGAAAGAGCATATTTAATTCCTAATTATAACACTTAATGCCTGTTAAATTATTTACATACTGTATTGTCTCAATATAATATAATTGACAGGATAATGCTTGTTTTTACGTCCATGAAGAACTCTAGATATATCTTATCAGCAATCATCACCTGTTATTAAAGTGGTAATAACTTTTTTTTTAATTTATGTTGTTGTCACTTAATCAACATCCTTAAAGTGTGATTTTTTTTAAATACGCTGTAACAAATGCAATAATTAACGGAAGCCTATTTGAACACTACAGTCATGAAGAAAATGTTTACTTCAGTTAAGGATATTCCTGCAACATTCATATCTAATTCTACTAATAGAAGCAATTAATGTTAATTATGTTAGTTCAAACAAATTATTTTGATATATAAATGAGGGAACCGTCTACTCCAAATTAAGGAAGTAAAATGCATTTCACGTAAGAAATTATAATACGACCACAAATAGGTGTATCATCATTAGAGCACTATGATTGATTGGCACTATGTTTTCCATTATTTTATTTGTTAAAATTTCTGTGTTATTATATTTGTTTGTCACAATGTAAACATGGAAAAATGGAATCAGCTAAAACATTAATGTTTTTGAGAAAAGTATCTCTGTTATGAATGGAATCACCAATCTATATTTATTAGAATTGTTAAAAAAAATAGATTGTTTTACTTTATATAGAGTCCTTTGAAGAGTGATTATTATACTGGGAAGGAGAGTGATATTATAATAAAAAAATCCCACAGTAAGGTAAAGCAAGCATCTGCATACTTATAAATGTACGTATACTTTTGCCCATTCATAGAGGAAGGGAGTTTGTATTAAAGCCCCCAAAGGTGCAGAAAAAATATATAAAAATTATGAGGAAGGAGTTCAATAAAATACTAAACATGAAACTTCAAATAACCCTTAGGTAACGCAAAATAAATCATTTTGCATTTTTTACGTTTTATATTTTTATTGTTTTTCAGCATTTTAATTTTCAGGCCGTTCTTACTTATAACCTAATAATTATTGGTTAACTAAACTTTCAAACGTGTAATCTTTTAAGTGTTTTAATAAACACATGTTTACAGATTGTCTTGGTGGTTATATTTGTACAAGAGGATTCTAAGAAATGTAAAAGTGAACAATATGAGCTCCATAATAAGTACTCACAGCGCACATGGAGCATAAAACAGCAATCTATTGTGATACTCTGTAACTGTGCTGCCCGAAGAGAGAATCTATTCATGATTTGGACGGAGATTAAAGCTTTGTTTCGTGAAATATGAACTAAAACCATCCTGTGCGATAACTAAAGTGTTTTTATCCCAGGAATGTTGATTAGTTTCCTGGAACCTTACTATAATATGTTTACCTCATTTAGTAATACTTTCGTCACTGTTTTGGTTGAGCAGTATTAACATATTTCACATATTTATCTGATTTATTACGTTGGAAACATGTAAATATTCACAATGAACATGGACAAGACGCAATATTTGGTTATCGGGAGAGAAGGAAGAGACCTGAACATAAATGGAAATGTAATAAAGAATGTGGACGAATATAACTATTTAGGATGTACCATAACAAGTGATGGAAGAGATTAAGAAGATATCATGAACAAAGTCACAAAGGTAAAAACTATAATTAGTCAGTTAAATTCTATACTTTGGAATCTTAATTTAAGAAAGGACATAAAGAGAAGGATTTATGAATCAATCATCGAAAGTATAGTAACGTATGGTGCAGAAGTATGGACAATAACTCAAAAGTTGAGGAAAAGAATAGAGACAGTAGAAAATAGTTATTGGAGAAGGTGCTGTAGACTGACATTAGAAGATAGAGTTTCAAACGTGACAATAAGAGAGATAATGAATGTTCAATCATCAATTACGGACAATATAGAGAGAAAACAGTTACAATGGTATGGTCACATGAGAAGAATGAATGAAGAGAGGATCCCTTGGAAAGTATGGAATTGGAGACCAACAAGGAATAGGAAAAGAGGAAGACCTAGGTTATTGTGGAAAGGTGGAATAGAGAAAGCCATGCAAAGAAGAAACATTGAAGAGGATGCATGGCTATGCAAGAGACAATAGCGTATTGACTGCGACAAACGGCCAAAATAGCTGTAAAAGTCGCCGTAAGTAAGTAAGTAAACATGTAAATAATTATAGACGAAACTAATTTGGCAAGGTCTACTTTAAAATTGCCTACTTTGCAAATAAATGTAACAATGCTTTAACACTATACTTTGGAAAATTTTGAAAATATTAGCAATGTTAATCCTAATTTAGCCTGAGACACAACACAACTGGTTTAATCCCATAAGTACAACGTAGAATAATGCACTTAACAATATTTTACTGTTTTAACTACATGATTATCTTTTTTATATTGTGACATCTTAATTTTCTGCCTATTTTAAAGTTATGTCTGTAATTTAAGAATGCTGAGCCGGTTACAGACGATCTTCAATTTGATTTGGATATATTCTGATCACTACGTTGTATAATTTCCCCGATAATATATTTCATCTATGTTAATTCATAATTATTCTCATGTAATACCTTGTGACGTGTCTTCAACTCTGAATCCTAGTTATGCTTATCCGAGAAACTTATATTACTAAAACTATTTAATGAACATCAAGACTAATTATGTTTGTAATTATTGTGTTATCAAATTGTACATAGGTTACACCGAAAAACAAGTAGACACGCTTAATTTAATAAAGCCGATCATTTAAGCCATATAATTTAGCCAATGATGTGGGTATGTTGCTTTATCAGGGAACGTTACAGCACATTCAAGGCTCCCATCTCAATAACTGAATTATCACCAAACGAAATACCACTGGTTCCTTTGCTATAGGAAAATGTCACCCTCGGAGTACGACGTCCAGGTAGATTTGGTCGGTAACCCCCTTTTCTTAAACCCTTATATAATCATCACATTTATTTCGTGTGGTACTATTTTAATTCTTCAATGAATCCTAATTTGAACCGTATGATATTTCTTCTGTTTAGCACAAACACACTTTATTAAAAGATAATCTTACAAACATGTTATAATAAACCTCGTAATCCACAGTTAGAAAACTTAGAAAGACATTATTATTAAATTTTAAAAGGAAAGTAACAAAAACCATATCCGAGACTTAAGCGAACCTGCGTGACAATAAAACAAGACTTCAGTAAATCAAATATTGCTACAACAGTTATATACACATATTACATTAAACAGTTGTATTTCACTAAGCTTATACTTTTTGTTGTTGGTTTTTCTAGTAACTTACATTTTCAGATTTATAAATGTAAAATCTTGGAGTACGTTAACCGGAAACAGAAAATTTTTATAATATTTTCACTGAATTGCCCATTTTTATCTTAGTGCAATATAAATACTGTTGAAATATACTGATAAAACAAACAGTAGAGGAGACAAAACAAAGTCCTGTCTTTACCCTATTTCAGTTCCGTACTCGTTTGTAACACAATTTCTTTACCAAAACTCTAAAAATTTACAATCGTACAGACTCTGAGTTAAATGAAAATAGATTAATTTGCAGTGTACTATGCAGTAAAAATGTTTCCATATGCATAATAATATGCATTTTATGATGGAATTCCAATATAATATACAAAACCCAATATACAGTCAAACTTATATAAAATGTTTGACTTAAAACCTTGTAGCCATTTGAGGGTAGCCAATATAATGTACCTAACATCTGACAATCTGACAAAAAATATAACATGTTACTATTTAATCAGTAGACTAATGGGCTTGGCTATATAAGGCATTATAGTTTCTCGAATTATAAAACGGTTATTATGATTACTACAAATACAATCATAATAGTAATACGTAAATTTACAGTAGATAGATTCAATTTGGGATTGGGTACAATGAACACTTCCCTTTGACCAAATAAATGAAAATGTTTATCAGATAATCTTGAATGTTTGTAAAGTAGGTTATTAAAACATTTAATATTCTGGTAGAATTTTTTAAAAGTAGTTTTAAGTATTAATTATAAAGTATATATATATAAAGTAAAGTTTTTTTAAGTATTAAAATTCAATTCAGGGAAAAATCGAAAATTGTAATTAACATAGGTGGGATAAAGTGTTTTTAATTTAAATTGTCTGGAAACTACAAAGTAATACATAGTATATTAAGTTGTAATACGTCATATTACTGCAAATATTTACAACTATTCTTTTTGTTATTCCTTCCATTGATATATTTTTTCCATAATATAATTTTGTTAAAGTTATATGCTACTCATACTACTTATTAATTGTAATTTAATTTACATAACAATTCATTATTGAATATTAAAAACCATCTAAAAAATCTAACAAAATCTTTTTATTTAAATTAATAAGATGAGAACACAAAACAGTCAACCATATTTATTAGAGTTTTACACAAATTTCTTTATGTAACGTGTAAACAATGTGTACATAAATTGTATTAACTTAATTAGCTTTAAATAAAATAATGATAATAACCCGGACCTTGAGAAACACTGAAAGATATAAAGATTGATTAAAGTAAAGGATCGAAAAGAACCTGAACATAATAACTTGTTTCTGTTTAACTAAAAGGCCTATTCTATTTATAATCTCCGCCCTAGCTACGCCTTACTGGTCCTATAGATGCTTAAAATCCCATTTTCATCACCAAAGTTGTGAAATATTGAATGAAAGAGCCTGTTAAATGTAATAAACTGTTCTATATAACCATTATTTTATGACAGCCGAATCACGTGAAAAGTAATTTTAATCTCTTTTGAATTGTTTAGATTTATAGTCTTTAAACCATAGACTAAGTTTGATAGTAACAACACTGTCTATGCGAATTTTGAGTTTAGCTCTGTTTCACCTTGAGTTTAACTCTTACGTACAGCATCTGAAATGTGATGCTGTTGCAGACTTGAATCTTGACATCTGAAGTCATGTTAGTCTGAAGGGATCCAAACACAGTCGGCCACGAAGAAGGTCAAACCGAAACCCCCCGCATCGTGACTCAATTGTGCACTTGATGAGACAGTGAGATTGCCTATTTAGCTAGATTACACAACTTTTTGTGGTCTGTGTCTCTGATGCTGAAACGATTTACAATAATTTATTTTTCTTAAGGATATTATTTTTACTGGTACACTAAAGGTTTGAGTTTGGTATTGAGTTTTTATGTTTATCCATTTTTGTACGAAAAAAGACCTCGGATAAATGGTAAAAGTACACTGAATGGTCAACTCTAGTCGATTTGTTTTTGGCCCCTCATAAAATTTTATTCTAGGATAATCAATTAAACATACTTTTTTCTCATATAAGATTCCTTGAAGGTATTTTTGGCTTAACAATCTCATTTGGCCCTTGGAGACTGATTATGTAAAATTAATTTCGGGAAGATATGGCTAAATTCGTTTTGCGTTATTAGTAAGAATTTACACGAAATTTTATTTCAATAGTAAAACTCTAGTTAGAAGTTTATATTGTTCTCCCCATATTTTAACAAATATGCTTTCCTCTTTAAAAACTTCACAGCAATAGATAGCTATTTAAGGTGTATGTTCTCATTAGTAATTCGTTTTCCTTGATTTCAAATGATTTTCTATAGTCTGTAGTTAGAGGATTACCTAAATTGTGTAGCCTGAAAATAAAATGAAAAAAGCTTAAATGTATAAAATAGTTACTTGATTTGTAACTAAATAAAGAGTAAGGTTAACAATTAAAAAGTCTTATTGCAATATATTTATATTAATTAGAACCGTATGGTATTTGATTGTCTATATATATGCTAGTTTGTGCCGATCACATAATTTTTGACCCAAGTCATAATTTATTTCTTACCGTGAAAAATTAGTTTCTAACAGATATATAACTTGTTAACTCGATACTACAAAGTTTGTTAATAAAACATCTTTAATATTCACATTTTTCACGATTAATTAATATAGTGCTATGCACCGCTATAGTATAGTGCTTCCTACACCATTCCCATCGTATAAAAAAAATGTATTGTAATGATGATGATAACGGTATGTAACACTATTTTAATAAATTGTAAGTAACGTTTCGCGGTACCGATTAAATTATAGTGCAAATTTGCCATGTCAGGCATATTGCATTTTTAGTAAGAACAACAAAATGATGTGTCCCATCTAAAATAATTTACGTTAATTGATAGTAACCTAATAATAATTTACTTCGGGAACAAAATAGAACTAAAACACAGACATAAACAGTCCCACTGTTAGTTCAGTAAAGTGCCGATATCTTGATTGTTACTGTTTTGGCGCAATGAACAAACAACACCACTGACTCCCTTATCTGGTTAAGTTAACTGTTACTCAGTTCATTGCAGTGCTCGACTTGAGACGAGTCCAGATGCTGTTCAAGTAGTGATTTATTAAACTTTTATAAGAAATGCATTCACTCTAAAAAAAAATAATTTTATTAAAAAATTAAATTCTCTACAAAAACAAAATGTTAGTAAGGTGGAAAATCCCATTACTTACTATTCACTAAATACAGTTTTCTTAAAAATAAATAAATTGTTAATAGTGAATTTTTAAACTCAGATTTACTTCAAATCTGGCTTTGCTACTAATATAGTATTAGTAATAGTAACGAGTTATGACTTAAATTACATTAAAATACAAAACCAATATTTAATACATATTATTGTGAGGCCTTTCGATATCCAAGATACCTTCATCAGACACATCACAAAATAAATACAAAAAGTAAATTTGATTATTAATAATAGTTAACATATGTGATTTAATAATAATTTGTCTTGGGTGGCGTAGCGTAGTGTGTAAATATAATTAAATTATTACTGGTATTATACTATATAAATTTTGAATGTTATTTTGTAATTTTCGTTTTAGTAATATTGATTTTTGAATTTTGGTCCATCTTCTTGATTTAATAGATCTTCTGTGTTTGTTTGATTTATTTAATATGACTCCCATGCATTTAAATATTTTGGAGTGTTAACATGTTTTAATAGTTTTAAGTTTTTCTGTGATATAGTATGTCCGGTATTGATGCAGTGGTGTCCGACGGCAGATTTTTCTTTTCTGTTGAATTTAATGTGGGAGCAATGTTCTTTATATCGTGTATGAATTTTTCTTCTTGTTTGTCCAATGTATTTTTTGTTGCAGTCATCACATTTAATTTGGTATATACCTGATTTATTAAAAATTTCTTCTTCATCTTTTGGATTTTTTAATTTATTCTTCAATTGACTTGTTGTTTTATATGTGATGTTTTTATTTGTATGTTTTTTGAATGATTTTTGTACATCTTTAGATATATTTGTCCATGTAGTGCTTATCCAATTTGTGTTTGTGTCTTTAATAGGTAAAAGTGTTGTCTTTGACTTTTTGTCATGTTTCTTTTTTGCTTTTTTAAATATATGTTCGACTAAATCTGTTTTATATCCATTAAAAACGGCAACATCTTTTATATACTGAAGTTCTTTTTTGAATTTTTTCTTGTGATAAAGGAGTGTTTAATAATCTATATATCAATGAATGGAAGACTGCTCGTTTTTGTGTTGGTGGATGGTTTGAGTCATTTGTTATAAAACGATCAGTGTGTGTTGGTTTACGATATATATCGAATTCTAATCGCTTTGAAATTGTGTTTTTTTATTACTAAAATATCTAAAAATGGAAGTGAGTTGTTGGATTCAATTTCATGAGTAAATTTAATGCTGGAGTAAAATGAATTTAGGTAATTTATAAAGTTATTAAGTTTTTCATTTTTGTTGAACACTGCAAATATATCGTCATTAGGGGAAAAAATGGACATTAGTAGGAGTTTAGTCTGATCTCATTAAAATATACTTCTCAATAGGAATATTGCTAAAAATTGAGAAGAAGACATTTATGAGACGTGTGCCATAAAACGAAATGCAATAGTTCAAGTACAAAAAGCAAATTGTACACGTAAACGGAAGATTGGTACAACCGATTAGATTGGTTAATGTTGGACGGTTGATCATCACTCATGCGACAGGGTTGAACAGGTTGATGGCTGCTCAAACTGAAACTAAAAATAGTGCTCCTACGCATCAGCGTTGTTTTTACGTCAATGCAGTCTCCGGGCAACCATACTCGTGGCTTAGTATTTCGAATGTTTGGGCGAATTTATAAGACTGTAACAGATTTCTGTGTAGCAGTCTGCAGTCATACTAAAATAAATTCTTCGATGGTTCAGTTCACCGTGCAACTGTTTTAAGAGCCTAAGGATTGTAATTGAAGGACTACTTATTTCTTACGTTTCATATTTTTCGTGAATAGATACTTGCTAAATAAAAAGCATAAAAGTTATAGTTCATAATTTTTAGCGATTTCATGTCAGGACAATAAAATAATGTTTTCTTGGAAAAAGGCTTCTAAATAGAATCTAAACCTTTAGATTGTAACCAAACCACTAATAAATAGTGGTTTTAAGCACTGTATCGTATCAAAAATGAATTAATAAACTAAAAATATATGACTAATATTGTGAAGTAAATTTGTGATTGTGTTATGTGTTCAGTGTGTATACTACCACTCAAGCTTGTGTATGATGTTAATGCGTGTTTCGGATCTTATAAGACGCAAGGCCTTTCAACTATTACAGTCTTTAAAATCGATTAGTATTCATTTACTGGAATGAGAGATACGAGAAAACGTTTATTCAACGGTTTTAGCTCAAGCCGTTCAACCATTATCAGAACAAGACGGGGTCTTCCCGACCAACTTTAAAAAGGAAGCTTAGCAGCAACCTACCCCAAGTTTTTATGGTTGATTAGGAACATGTAGTGAACAATAACAACCCAGTTTCTTAATAGTTGGTAATTTTAGCAGCAACCGAGTACACTTAAAATAAAATTGATATAGCGATCCTGAACCTTAAACTGGTACGAAAAAGTATAGACTAAATGCGTAAAATCTGTTCTACAATAGTTTTCTCTCTTCTCTATTCTTTACCTTCTTTGTTAAGATTTATCATATCTGCTCCCAACTTTTATGGTAAATGATTTATGGTTCTCATTACGACTAACTTTGAATTAGGTTCCTGCTATACTATCAGTTCTCCAACTACGTATTGATAAATAGAACAAATGTCATACTGTGTACAAGTGTGTCTAATAATCATTACTGAGTATTGAGTATTTCCTGGTTTAGATGAGATTATAACAATGTTAGTAAACATTTTCTGATTAACAAAGAAACACTCAGAGATAACAAACAATTTATAAATATGTATTTACTGCAAGAAGAATAGCTTTGGACGATGTACGGGTTATGCAACGTTGCGAGTTTGTACGAAAATATATATGTTTCTTATTTCATCTTGTCTCCATTTGGTTATTATATCTTCAAGATAAAACACTTCGTAACGTAAATGAGGCATGAATTAATTATTATATAAGTCGAATAAACCTGAGTAAGCTCCGGTAAAACTAACGCTCTCTAAAAGATCAAGCCCACTCGTAAATGAGAGCCAAGGTCCAATTTTACGTAAATAAAATTTCGGTTCAGAATTCCAGTTGCCAATAAAGTATAACTACAAAATGCGAGTGTACTCTTGTGATACAAGGTAGAGAAGGGTTTTCAGGTCTCAACAGGAGCCTTAGATGCCCCTGCATCCTGATACAACACTTTTAAATTGGTTACTGATAAACTTTTTCATCAACCATTTTGTTTAATTTGAGTTTAATTCATACATACATAAAATAGTAAAACCCGAATTGGTACACTTTAAAATGTGGAGTACAACATAACCGTTAGTGTAAGAAAAGATTTGCCCATTTTGCTAGAGAAATCTATGTTACACTTTTAATGAAACCAAAACGAAATATTTACACTTATTCATTTATAAAAATTTATTAATAGAGGTGTGACCAGAGTTGTTTTTGAAATGTGAAAAAAAACACTATTCCGTAAAAACTTATTTTTAAAAACTAGATTAAATATACTTACATTAAATTTTTTCTAAAATTCAAATTTTTTATTGTAGGTGTACTAAAAAAACCACGAGGCTGTTACGAAATATGATATAGTAAAATATGTGTTAGAAATAAATTTCGCAAGTATTAGTGTTTTTTTATTTTTAAAAGGGTTTTAAAAGAGTTTACTCTTTTATACTTGATTTTCAAAAGGTCTGCAAAATTTTATCTTCAAATGGGATTAATATCGGTAACCATCTTTTTGCGTATTTCTGGTTAATTTTTACAATTTGTGCCTATGCATTAAAAAATAAGTTTTAAAGGATAGACAAAAAATAATCTTGGCTGTAGTGAGTCTGTTACACTCCGTTTTACGAGTAGGCACTTAAATTTATTCACCTCGAAGCTGGAGTATATTCACTCGCAAACAATTAACAAACTCAGAACATGAGAGCTCACTCATCGTTTGAGTAATTATTGTATGTTTTATTCTGCATCGGAGTGGGCACTTGCAAAAAACAACAATTGAGAACTCACTCATCTCTATTCAACTCACTTATTCAATGTTTTTAAGTGCACTTTATGGATTTATGAACAAAATAAACCTATTTTTAACTTTTCTACGTCGTAATGCCAATTAGAATAAATTCCTAAAGGTAAGAAAAACCGAATAGTCTTGACGGACGCTAACGATCAGAACAGACCCTCACATGACAATTAATGGAAACTGGTCATTTTAGACCCTGTTGCTGATTAATACACTTGCTTCTCAATATTTTCAAGAGAACATTAGTACATTGAGATCTGCATATGCCCATATACGTTTGAAACAGATATGTATGCACGTGAAATACAAAGTATTTATAAATTTCGATGTATATATTCATCTATGATAGTGACCTCATGCAATTTATATTTACGGCTAATCCAAGTAGCTTTGCGTAAAAGCTTTTTTCTGAATTTGATCCAATATAAAACACTCCAACATCAACAACAATTTATAATTAAAAATTTAATTAAATTTGACCGAATAAATAACTATAATGAAATTCAGTAGTTTGGATAGGCTATTCAGAAATATCAATAATTCGATTGTGATGGAGGCCACTTATTATACTTCAGCCCTATCGGAAAACCATCTAATTTGTTTATGTACACTCTTGAAAGAGTAACAAAAAATATTGTACATTCAATAGCATTACGATAAATTAAGTTGTAAATTAAAAAAATATACTTGTTATAAAATTAGTAATTTAAAATTACAGTATAATATCGGAACTCGCCAACAGAATTTAATTTAAAACCAATTCCTACACTATTAACAATAAGTAGTTATTCACACATGTGATTTGTATGCTACTTAATTTGAACTTGGTGATCAATTCTGACTGCAGATAAAAAAATGTAAATTACAACAAATTATTTTAAATCCAATTAGTTTAAAACTTTATTATCTAAACTGTTAACAATATTCACACATAGAAACACAACCTTTTGATTTGTATGCTACTTAGGTTATTTGAAGTATGCGACCAATATACTCACTTCAATAAATTTGAAAAATTAGTTCAATAACTGTAATAAATAACTATAGTTTTTTATGCACTTAAAATAGAAAAACATTATGGCTGTGTTGTAATATTATAATGTTTACGTAGAACAATTGGTGAAACTTCATCTTTGCAATCTGCATTACACTACTGATCAAGCACTTTACAAATTTAAAATATGAACTTTCTAATTTTAAAATGTGAACAAATGTTTCTGCCTCTTTGATGAACTTCAGCTGAAAATATTCACAGTTGTTAAGTAACAGTTCACTTTGTATTACGTGTCGTGGCGCAGTCTGGCGGATCCAATGTAAAAACACTCCACCATCAACAACAATTTATTATTAAAAAAATAATTAAATAAACTATTAAAATTGGACCGAATTATGAATCTAAACCATTCTCGGATCCAACTGAAGACACACAAAAAGTTTCATTAAAATCGGTCCATCCGTTTAGGAGGAGTTCAGTACCATACACACGCACACAAGTATATAAAGATATGAAATATACAAAAATCTTGAATAGAGTAAGAATGTTGTAAATTCAATGGTTTATTATATTTATTCATATCACCCGTCATCCAAATAATGTAGAATAATCATATACCACTTTATTTCTCACTAAAGGCGTAATATAAGTAAAACTGTGTAATTCTATGTTAAAAAAAAACACCATTTGGTACTATATAACAGTAAAAATACATGGAATATTCTTGGGGAAGGGGTAATAATGGGTAACTTAAAATTTCGAATGTTCCATTTCTATAACCCATGCAAAACTGTGGATATTCCGAATCTATAAATTATTTGTCCCTCTAAGGTCTCTAAAGTACAACAGTTTTATAGTGTGCGAATAATAATAATATAAATATGGGGTAGAATAAAAATTCACAGATTGCTGCTCAGTAAACTTTACCGCAGTGATGGCTCTTGTGTAAAGATAAGACAAACAGTTGACTTTCTTGTTCGGTCTCAGATAACTTCCCAGCCAGTTGACCTTCTGTACTTAAGATAGCTGCTGCGTTATAACAATTTTCTGTACAATTCTCTATTAAAGAGTGTCAATTTTTATTTCTTATTCCTAATAATATACGTAAAATAAAAATGTAATTGATTGTGTGCAATATAGTTTTAATGTGAAATTAACATTCTTTGTTTCAAGTTGAGTAAAATTTTATCTTTGAATTATAACTAATTTGAATTTAGTAAACGATATTGAGTGATAAGCTTGGAAGCTAGAAATGTATATGGCTTAGCCTGTATAAATATATTTTGAGTATAAATTGACTTTTAAGGTTCGTAAATGTACCGTTGCATTAAGAGAGAAACTAGGGGGAATTCAATATAACGAAAATTTAATTGTTAATGTTATTTATGAATAGCATTATTTTACCCAGAAAAATGTGATTACGCTTGATAGTTTATCTACCTAACTTACCCGTCGTAAATGAAATATATATGATTAGAAATTATCTTAAAGCCAATGAAGCGAGTGTTTCAAAATATGATTTCCTTAAAACTGCATTAAGGGCGAACCAAACGAAGCTGGATAGGAACTGCAGTTGTTTTTTTTTTTGTCAGGTTTATACTTACTAAGATAATATATATTCAGTGGTTAACCCATTAAGTGGTTAAGATGAGTTTTCAATAATATAATGACGGGAAAAATCAGGACCGTCATAGCCAGAATGTAAATATTCTTTTGTTTAATTTCCTGTAGACGTATATGGAAAGCACCGTTTTCATATTCAATTTTACGATATCAATGTTCTGAGTTATAAAATAACTTCTAAGCAGAGCCAACCAAGACATGGTAGCTCAATGAAGTTTTATATAACTCTTTCAAATCAAGCAAGATTCTGATTGAATGATCAAATAGCGAATTACTTAGGATTTTATTCACTACTTATTGTAATTCATCATTTATTTTCTACAGTTGCGTGTTTTCGGTATGTCATAAATATTTATTTCCACATATTAAAAAAAACTATGTTCGTTCCAAGAAAGGATGCATTATAAAACTATATCGATAAATTACTGAATTTCATAAGTAATATGGAACAAAGGCCACATACGTCTATAACACTAAAACCACTTCTCACTATAAAAAAAAATATAAATTAATTATATATATATATAATATATATATATATATATAATATATTATATATATATATATATATATATATATATATATATATATATATATATGAAGTCCGCCTGAAGCATCCCGAGGGTTCCGGCCGCCGATTCAATCCCGCCGCGGTGCTCTTGACTGAGTGTCGAGGTGGGCCGGCACGTTTACTTTGAACAAATTAGAGTGCTTAAAGCAGGCTGATTTCCGCCTGAATACTGTGTGCATGGAATAATGGAATAGGACTTCAGTTCTATTTTGTTGGTTTTAAGAATCCGAAGTAATGATTAATAGGGACAGGCGGGGGCATTCGTATTGCGACGTTAGAGGTGAAATTCTTGGATCGTCGCAAGACGTACCTAAGCGAAAGCATTTGCCAAGTATGTCCTCGTTAATCAAGAACGAAAGTTAGAGGTTCGAAGGCGATCAGATACCGCCCTAGTTCTAACCATAAACGATGCCAGCCAGCGATCCGCCGAAGTTCCTCCGATGACTCGGCGGGCAGCTTCCGGGAAACCAAAGCTTTTGGGTTCCGGGGGAAGTATGGTTGCAAAGCTGAAACTTAAAGGAATTGACGGAAGGGCACCACCAGGAGTGGAGCCTGCGGCTTAATTTGACTCAACACGGGAAACCTCACCAGGCCCGGACACCGGAAGGATTGATAGATTGATAGCTCTTTCTTGATTCGGTGGGTGGTGGTGCATGGCCGTTCTTAGTTGGTGGAGCGATTTGTCTGGTTAATTCCGATAACGAACGAGACTCTAGCCTGCTAACTAGGCGTCTCCGGTATCCACAATAGTGCTACCGGCGAATTAAATTCTTCTTAGAGGGACAGGCGGCTTCTAGCCGCACGAGACTGAGCAATAACAGGTCTGTGATGCCCTTAGATGTCCTGGGCCGCACGCGCGCTACACTGAAGGAATCAGCGTGTCTTCCCTGGCCGAAAGGCCCGGGTAACCCGTTGAACCTTCTTCGTGCTAGGGATTGGGGCTTGCAATTGTTCCCCATGAACGAGGAAATTCCCAGTAAGCGCGAGTCATAAGCTCGCGTTGATTACGTCCCTGCCCTTTGTACACACCGCCCGTCGCTACTACCGATTGAATGATTTAGTGAGGTCTTCGGACTGGTGCGCGGCGATCGCCTCGTGCGGTCGCCGATGTTGCCGGAAAGATGACCAAACTTGATCATTTAGAGGAAGTAAAAGTTGTAACAAGGTTTCCGTAGGTGAACCTACGGAAGGATCATTAACGTGTTATGTGGCACTGAGGTGCACAAATACCACCGCGCGAGCACGAGAGAGGCCGCGCAGGATCGGGAGTGCTTGGCAACCACTTCCCGCAGAGGGGGCAGTGTCCTGAGCGAGCACTGCCCCCAAAAACGAAGATCCGGCGTAGCCGATCTTCATGAACACACGAGTTTGTGTTCTCACGGTCGCAGTCACGATGTGGCGGGCCAACACATTTGTTCTTGTAAAGAGCGGCAGTGAATGTAGGCACTGCTTCAGGGAGTGCTTGGCAACCACTACCCTGCTGGCACAGTTCAACGGGCCCGCGGGCCGAACTGATGCACACGTCGTTACACACGGTCGCAGTCACGCGATGGCAGGCCGACACATTTGCTCTTGTAAAGAGCGGCAGTGAGTGATGGCACTGCCTCAGGAGTGCTTGGCAACCACTACCCTGCTGGCACAGTTCAACGGGCCCGCGGGCCGAACTGATGCACTTTCTTTACACAAATGAATAAATAAAAATCCGGCATAGCCGAGATTTGCTCTCTAAAGAGCGGCAGTGAGTTGGGCACTGCCTCAGGGAGTGCTTGGCAACCACTACCCTGCTGTGGCACAGTTCAACAGAACTGATGCACACACTACTGCAAATTTTTACACACGAGTTGTGTCGATACGCGCGCGCCCGGCCGTGTCGGTGTCCCACGGTTGCAACGGGCGCGCTCGCCTGCGGTCACGTGATGGCGGGCCGATAAATAAAAATAAAAATCCGGCACAGCCGAGATTTGCTCTGTAACGAGCGGCAGTGAGGTGGCACTGCCTCAGGGAGTGCTTGGCAACCACTACCCTCCTGTGGCACAGTTCAACAGGACTGATGCACACTACTACTAAAAGTTTTACACATACGAGTTGTGTCAATACGCCGCGCCGCCGACTATCTAGCAGTGAAAACGGCCTGAGGGCGTCCCCTGGACGCTACGACGTGAATTCAAGCCCCGGTAACCGCACGTGGCTGGTCTGGGTGCCCATTTAATTCCATCCAGTAGCGACAAGTCGCCCCCAGGCCCAACGCCCGCTCGCAGCGATCTCGTATCACGGAGCGCATTCCGCTTGCCATGGAATACAGCGTATCCCGTGCCCCGGTTCTCGGGGCGACGGATTTGCCGGTACGCGGGGGGACGGCAGGTCGTCCAACTCCACACGGGCACAGTCGGCAGTCGCGATGAAGGCGCGACTTCACCTGGCGTCACTAGTGGCTGGCGCGACTGACCCCGTGGAGATCGGCCTTGACCGAACCCCGCAAAGTGTCGTGCAGCGTATGCGATGAAGGCGTCGCAGGATGGTGCGCGCAAGAGCGTGTGTTGCCGGCATCCCGTCCCACTGTGGTTCCCCTTGTACTTGCGATTCAAGCTTCGGCCTTGCCGCACGTGGCGGTCCCGAGGCCCATTAAATGGCTGGGAGCACAGTGGGTCGGGGCAATTCCCCACAATACCGCGGTTGGCGGCAAGTACCGGGTCGGGGTGCAGCCCTTCCCGAGGAACACCGTATCCAAAAACCGCAAAATAGGTGTGTGTCACTGTCAAGTGATTCCCTGGAGGCGTCACTCGTCCGGATTGCAGTCAGAGTTTACTCCGATGCGAGTACGTAGACGCGTAGAGCCGCGCCGGCATGGCCGCGAGCGCGCTCCGCGTCCGGAAAGCGAGAACTCCTGATCCGAGCACGAGTGTCCGATTCCCGGCAGGAGGAAAGCGGCGCGTACACCTTACCAACGGTTGCGCGCTCGCCGGTACCCTGGTCGCCGGAGTGGCGGCGTAGAGCTCTGTCAGGTGCTCCTTCGCCGGAGTGGCGGCGTAGAGCTCTGTCAGGTGCTCCGTCGTCGGCCGGCCGGCTCGAGGAATCGTAAAACCGCGCCTTTTTAGGCGAAACCGTCCGGCGGGGATGCGACAAACCACACCAACGGTCCTCACCACAACGAGGTGCACAGCCGCTAAACCAGTTTAACCTGGGGGAGTGTTTGTTCACTCTCGCGGCGGGCCGTCTTGTAGACGCGTTGACTCGCCTGTCGTTTGTTCACCATGAACTCAAGACGCTCGCGTCCCCTGGTGACCGCTGCCCACAGCGGACTCCAGAGAGCGCGTGCGACGCTGGAGCCTCGAGCCACGCGTCCCAGCCTTTGACAGGGACCGCCTTCCTCAAGGCGGATTCTCAGGCAGGGCCGGAAGGCGCGGTTCGCGTCCACGCGTTGGTTCCCAGTGGGGGTAGGCACTGTAACGAGAGCTCTCCACTGACGGATCGTGACGCTCGAGCGCCCTTCGGCGCGGGGCCCGGGACCCCCCCACGGGGGGGACCCCGGCACCAGACCGTAGGACGACGGCCTGACCGCGTATTTGTCAGTTTTTCTGGCAGCGACACTACCCGTCCGACTTTCCAGACCGGGTTAACCAATTGCAGACCAGTTCTGCGCGGTTTCGGCCTACGGTATCTGGACGCGGACAACCAAGGGCGTGTCCCGAGACGGTTTTTCGGCACTTAGGCTCTGAGGCGTGCTGGACCGGGGCAGCGCCGCACGTCGTTATCGCTCGCCCGAGCGATGCGTCGTGTGGCAGATCTCGTGTGTTTCGCTCGTGAGGCCTGCAACCTCACGACGCGCTGCGAGTGGATGTCACCGGACCGGCCCTCCAGTCTCCATACCGGGACAGGAATTTTGGTGGATTCCTGCCCGGGAAAAGGGAGCCGTTGGCTCGGCCCATCCCACCACCGTGTCCCGTTACCGCTCACGTGGAGGGTATCGGCTCGGTGGGGGACGGTGTCCGTGTCGCGGCGACCCAGGATTAAGCGTCCGAAGGATTAAGCACCCAGGGCGTGACGGTCCGAAAATTGCCGCCGACAGAGACGGTGTCGTTGCGATTGTGGTGGCGATGACCCGTCCTCTCCCGAATGTCGGCGGCTCCCGGGCACGGCGGTCGTAACTGGACCGTGACAGCCGTGTTTTTATTTACCGGGTGACCATGGCAAGCGTACACTGGCAACCCATGCTGCGAGTCTGACATAAGTGTGTCGTGACCGGTGTGAGGCACCGGTCCGGCACAACAACGGACCTCGGTCCAACCACTCAAGACCGCTACCGCGAGGTGCGGCGACTTGATGAAGATTACCCTGAACGGTGGATCACTTGGCTCGTGGGTCGATGAAAAACGCAGCTAAACGCGCGTTGACGTGTGAACTGCAGGACACATGAACATCGACAATTTGAACGCACATTGTGGCCCTGGGATATTATTCCAAGGGCCACGCCTGTCTGAGGGTCGGCAGAACATGAACTGCGGTTCAACCAGCTTTGCGGCGGTGAGACTGTCGTAGAAGGCGGACTACGTAAGATGGGTCTCGGCGGCCCTGCATCACGTGGGTACAGGCGAGTCGCTCAGGTCCCAGGCCTTGTAGCCTAGCCGTGCGGTACACCTCAACGGTGACCGCGCGGACCCACGTGCGTCCCGCTCAGATGTCCGACTGCACGCTTTTTGGGAGCACTGTCACAAGACACGCGTGCGTGTCTTCGGCAATCTCCTCAAATACCACTGCGGTGCACAGTACCGAGCTAGACGGGCGGCACGCAAAACACTCTGTTCTAGCCGCAAGTCGCGCGAAAGGCACGGCTCCGGTCCCGCCGTCCCCGAGGGGACCGGCGGTGAGTGACGCGGCTCTTGATCTCGGACGCCATGTTCAACTGTGGTGACCGACTAAAACAGTGAAAATTAGTCAACTGCTCACACGTGTTCTGGCACCTCGGCGGATCGTAGTCTGCGCTCACTCAACCGGAGGCGCGTGTCCCTTTCGGGGCCGCGAGGCCGGCCACGGCTCGCTCTTTTCGGAGAGCGTGTCCGCGAGCGGGTGAACACGCGCAAGTGTATAAATTGCATCTCTGATTGCGACCTCAGATCAGGTTGGTCTACCCGCTGAATTTAAGCATATTATTAAGCGGTGGAAAAGAAACTAACAAGGATTCCCTCAGTAGCTGCGAGCGAACCGGGAAGAGCCCAGCACCGAATCCCGCCGGGTGTTCGGGAGGGCCCAACTAACCCGGTGTTCGGCGGCCAGTCCAAGTCCATCTTGAATGGGGCCACTGCCCGTAGAGGGTGCCAGGCCCGTAGGACGGTCGCCGGCGTCGGGTGGGTCTCTCCTTAGAGTCGGGTTGCTTGAGAGTGCAGCCCTAAGCAGGTGGTAAACTCCATCTAAGGCTAAATATGACCACGAGACCGATAGAAAACAAGTACCGTGAGGGAAAGTTGAAAAGAACTTTGAAGAGAGAGTTCAAGAGTACGTGAAACCGTTCAGGGGTAAACGGAAAAGACTTTAAACACCGAAAGGGGAGATTCACGCTCTCTCGCATGAGTCGGCTCCCGCGGGGTCAGATGGCACCGTACGCCCGCACGACGCAAGTCGTTGCGGGGTCGTTTCGGTGATCACTCGGCGCTCGCAGGGGTTATGCCGGCCGCGGTGGGCCGCACTTCTCCCTCAGTAGGACGTCGCGACCCGTTGGACGGCGGTCGACGGCCCCGGCGGTAGCCCGGGACGCGGGAAAGCTTCTGCCGTACCGTGCTCCCGGACCCCGGGTCGCCCGACCGATCGTCGTACGGTATGGAACGCAGGTGTCGGACCGCCACCGTTTATCGGGCGTCCGGGCCGGCCGCAAGCTTGTGCGCACCAGGATGACGGTACTTGTGCCCGGCTCTTCGGTGCGCCAAACTGTTGGCGGCCGTGTCCTCGGACGGGTCTTGTAACACCGGTCAGCGATGTCCGTTTAAGGTACTTATCCGACCCGTCTTGAAACACGGACCAAGGAGTCTAACATGTGCGCGAGTCATTTGGGTGCTTGAAACACCTAAAGGCGCAGGCGGACCCCTCGCGGGGTCCGGGCCGTTACGCCTTGACGAGTAGGAGGGTCGCGGCGGTGTGCACTGAAGGGTCACGGCGTGAGCCGGCCTGGAGCCGCCGTCGGCGCAGATCTTGGTGGTAGTAGCAAATACTCAAGCGAGGACCTTGAGGACTGACGTGGAGAAGGGTTTCTTGTGAACAGCTGTTGCACAAGAGTCAGTCGACCCTAAGCCCTAGGAGAAATCCCATGTCGATGGGTAGCCGAGACACACGTTGAGACGTTGCTCAAAGAAGGCACCCACCGGGCGAAAGGGAATCCGGTTCCTATTCCGGAACCCGGTAGCGGAACCGTTCCAATGCGGGCCCTCATCGACTGCTCGTCGGGGTAACCCAAAGAGACCC
The DNA here is from genome assembly GCF_021130785.1 of Homalodisca vitripennis. NCBI lineage: Eukaryota > Metazoa > Arthropoda > Insecta > Hemiptera > Cicadellidae > Homalodisca > Homalodisca vitripennis. Next base: position 76,832 of record NW_025778789.1, read on the forward strand.
GGAGACGCCGTCGGGAGATCCGGAGAGAGTTTTCTTTTCTCTATAAGCGTTCGAGTACCCTGGAATCCTTTAGCAGGGAGATAGGGTTTGGAACGCGAAGAGCACCGCAGTTGCGGCGGTGTCCGGATCTTCCCCTCGGACCTTGAAAATCCGGGAGAGGGCTACGTGGAAAGTTCGCACCGGATCGTACCCATATCCGCAGCAGGTCTCTAAGGTTAAGAGCCTCTAGTCGATAGAATAATGTAGGTAAGGGAAGTCGGCAAACTTGATCCGTAACTTCGGAACAAGGATTGGCTCTGAGGATCGGGGTGTATCGGGCTTGGTCGGGAAGCGTAGACGTGCCGGGAGCCGGGCCTGGGCGAGTCGATCGGCGGTTGCGGCGCGTGGTGTGGCGTGGCGGTCTTCGGGCCGTCGCGTCCCCGCGCGTTCGCGCCGTCGTGATTCTCTGCTCGGTCCCGCGCCTTGGCCTCACGCGGATCTTCCTTGCTGTGAGGCGTTGGCTGTCTGGTCGCGTGCGGGTCCGTATCGGGTCAGTCCCCTCCGGGGGGCGCCGGTGCGGCCGGCGTGGACGGGCCTCCTGTCTCCGCGGTCGCCGTTTAACGATCAACTCAGAACTGGCACGGACCAGGGGAATCCGACTGTCTAATTAAAACAAAGCATTGCGATGGCCCCCACGGGTGTTGACGCAATGTGATTTCTGCCCAGTGCTCTGAATGTCAAAGTGAAGAAATTCGAGCAAGCGCGGGTAAACGGCGGGAGTAACTATGACTCTCTTAGTTACTCGCCACCTCTTGAGGTGGTCGAACCTGGGAAACCCGAACGCCTTCGGGCGGGCGTGGTGTACCGGGATGTGCGGAGTGCAGTACGTCCTCGTGTGGTCATCAACTGGATTGATGACCCCGTGCCGCTGGGAACGGTGGACTGCCCCCTATTTGGGGGACATTCGGCAGTGCACAGGGATCGAGGCGAGGGTGTGAGCCCGATGAACCTCGAGCGACCCACTCACTGTCGAATGACCACCGGCTGAACTGCCACGCTTAGAGAGTAGGCACCCCTGGGGCTGTCCAAGACGTTTCATGGCGGACAGTCCCTAGGGGGCGCGCGGGGCAACACAATCTGCCTAAAGTCTGGCTCCTCCTGATGTCAGGAGCGCGCAGCCATCCTCGCGGCCCGTCGGTGAGATCGGGTAACCCCCCCATGGGGGGGGAAACCCCGGTGGATCCGCGGGCCGCGAGGCGCCCCCCTCCTCCCCCAAGATTGGGTAAACCCTCCTAGGAGGTAAACCCCTTTGGAGGGGGGGGGGAGGGGGGCCGGAGTCAGCAGGGTCCCTTGACCATCGGGGACCGTCCGCCCTGAGGGGTGAGGGTGTAGGGGGGTGCCACCGACCAACCGTGGACCCCACCCCTCCGCACCTTAATTGATTGGGGAATTTCCTGCTTGCAGAGGGCCTTCCTGTGGGTCTATAGGGGGCAGCCCCTCCACATAGGATATATCCGGCGATTTAACACGCCGCCGGATGAATTAATCCCTTTGTTTTTGACTGTTCAGATGGGCCTCGGACTCCGGCGGTGACGCGCTCCTCCGCCGGAGAAAACAGTCTGGAGCGCACAGGCACGGATGACAACGCCCCATCCGGGGCTGCTGGCGAACCGATTCGGACAATTTACGACTACCCCTGGACCCCATGCATGTACCAGCTCTGCACGAATTTCTTCACCAGGGCCAGGGATTTGGTGGATCACCACAAGGGGCGGCACCCGGCGACGGAGCTGAGGATTCGGTGTCGGAAGTGTGGTGGTGACCGTTTCACAGGTTGGAACGGCATCACCATACATTACTCCAAGTGCAGAGGTCCATCGGCTGCACCACCGTCCCCACATTGCTGCCCGGAGTGTGAACGGAGATTCACCACTAAGTCCGGTCTCACCATTCACGGGAACTCCTCCCATCCGGAGAGGCGCAATGTGGAGAGGCTCGCCGCACGGGAACCCCCGCCCCCCGCTCCGAGGGCGCCGTGGACCGCCGACGAGAATGCGGTGCTCTGTAGGCGATATCACACCTTTCGCCGAGGCGGCCGTGTTCAGGGGTACGGCGTCTATATCGCCGAGGGGCTCCCCGGCCGGACCGATAAGCAAGTTCGGGACCGGGTGAGGACGCTCCTGAAGCACGGCCGGCTTCCCGTTCCAGACTCGTCGGGGGAAAGCGGCGAGGATTCCGACCTCGGGGCGGGTGGTCGAGCCCCAATCCCTGGACCCTCCCACCATGCTGGGGCGCAGGGGCACCGAGCACCGGAGTCATCTAACTCCGGTGCTTCGGATAATGACGACGACAACTTACCTGACTGTGACCTACCTGACGAGACACCGGATATGACTGCTTTACCTGACGATGACCCACCTGATGATGACGAACCACCTGACGACGACCCACCTGAAACAAGACAAAACCTGGATGAGACATCGGATGTGACACCGGATTTGACACCCAGGACGAAGACACCACCTATAGAGACACCACCGGCTGAGACACCACTAACACCGACAACACGATCGCCACTTACCTCGGAGGCGCCGGATGCGGCTGCGGCGGACGTCGATGGGTCTCCAGTGTTTCGTGCACCAGCTCCGGTTCCGGGCGGATCTCCCCCCGGGGACCCTCCTCCCGATGACCCCCCACCGGAGGACCCGGATGGGGGGACGGATGACCCGCATGATGCTGTGTGGACCGCCGTTCTCGCCCACCTGCATCAGATTACACCTGTGTGTGAAATTGGGCGCCGCCTACAACAGCTTGCGGCGGTGGAGGGGGACATCGGCGAGGAGCTTAACAACTTGGTGGTGGAGCTCCATCGGGCGTTCGTCGCGGCGGCACCGGATGAAGATAGGCGCAGGTCCGGACGCAGTAATCTAACAGCTAGGGATGAGCGTACAAGAAGACGCATCACCCGTTACGCGCGTACCCAAGAGCTCTGGAAGAGGACCCCGTCCCGACTCGCCGAGATGGTCCTTAAGGATAACCTCGGGGACCTGTCATCGAACGAGCCGAGGGCGGAGCCACCCCGAGAGGCGACCATCGACCTCTACCGGAGTCTCTGGGGTACAGCCAGCGACTGCGTTCCGGACCTGCAGGAGAAGGACCCGAGGCGTGATGGTGATGTTAATCCTTTTACATCCGTGGAGGTCCTCAAGGGGATCAAGCGGCTGAAACCGGGGGGTGCCCCTGGACTGGACGGTGTCACAAAGCGGGGAATTACCAACTACCCTCAGGCGGCCGGCACTTTGGCCGTCCTGTTTAACATCGTCCTGTTCCGGGGGGCCTACCCGGCCGCGTGGCAGCAAAACAGGACCACCCTGATCCCCAAGAGGGGTAAAGACCTCCACTGCGCCGCAAACTGGCGCCCTATCACCATCGCGCCGCTGGCTGCTCGCATATTTAGCTCGGCGGTTGAGAGGCGGATCCTGGGGCAGGTGACCTTAGCCGAGAGGCAGCGAGGGTTTCGGCCCGGCAACGGCTGCCATATGAACTGCCTGCTCCTGGATCAGGCCGTGAGGCTGGGGAAGAGAATTCGTCTCGTCGGCGTGCTGCTGGATGTTTCCAAGGCCTTCGACACCGTGTCACACGTGGCGATACAGCGCGTGTTGCGTAGCCACGGCGTGTCGCGTTGTCTGTCTGACATCATGGGCCGGATGTACGCCGGCGGGACTACCACCTTGGGTACCCTCGGGGTGACCATTCCCCTGGGGAGGGGGGTCAAACAAGGAGACCCCCTATCGCCCCTTCTCTTTAACCTGGCCATCGAGCCCTTGCTGGAGATTTTTGCAGAGCGGGAGCCACGGGTTCACTATCGGGCGGGAGAGGCTGGCTGCTACCGCCTATGCGGACGACGTTACCCTGCTTGCCGACTCCATGGATGGGATGCGAGAGATGCTCGCCACCACCTCAGAGTATCTCGCATCCGTGGGTCTGGAGCTGTCTGCTGCGAAGTCTGGGGGGTTCTGCGTGGAACGCTCCGGTGATGCCTGGGTATCCGTGCCATTGCGGCTCTGCATCCAGGGTCAGCCGGTTAGGACCTTTGGCGTTGCAGAACCCTTCCAGTACCTGGGACTCACCTTTACGATCCAGCATGGTCTCAGGAACCGACAGCATCTGGACTCACTCCTGGAGGCGGCGAGCAGGGTGCGCCGTCTGTCGCTGAAGCCCCAGCAGAAGGTACAGCTGCTGATGCAGTACATCGTGCCCACCTTCGCCCACCGGTTAACCATCGACCTCCCATCGTCCGTTGATCTGGACCGCGTCGATACGGCGCTGTGGAAAGAGGTCAAGGACATCCTCCACCTGTTGGACTGCACCACGGACGGCGTGCTGTACTCCCGTAAGCGGGACGGGGGGCTTGGCTTCCCCCGTCTCGGGGTGCAGCTTAAGATATGTGCGCTGCGGGCATGTCTTGGCATGCTGTCCACGGGGGATGCCCTGATCTCTGAGATGTCGCGGGAGGCCGATTGAGGGAACCGGATCGACACCTTGGCGAGGCAGCTGGGGATTCAGCAGCCAGTCACCGCCCGAGGAATTGCCCTGAGGAAGTGGCAGATTAAGAAGGAGGCCCATCAATCCTGGTCCCGTTTGGAGTCGCAGGGCGAGGGAGTTCAGTGGTTCAGGGATGACGTGTTCGGGAACCACTGGCTTCTTAACCAGTCCGCCCTGCGACCAGGGCAATTCATTGATGCCCTAAAATTACGCACCAATACCTACGGGAACAGGGTTGCTATCAGACGTGCGGCAAAGGATACCGTCGCTGAATGCCGACGCTGCGCTGCCTGTCCGGAGACCCTGGGACATGTCCTGGGTCTTTGTATCTCCGGCAGACGACTTCGTGTAGAGCGCCATGACTTCGTCGTGAAGACCATCGCGGCACATTGTGAGGAACGGGGGCCTGACCGTCGCGAGGGAGCAGGAGTTTCGGACCATCAGTGGGGAACGATTGAGGCCGGACCTGGTCATTAAACACCAGGATTCCGCCCTCATCGTTGATGTCACTTGCCCCTACGAAAACAAGAACTCCCTCAGCAAGGCGGCCCTCACCAAGATTACCAAATACTCACCGGTGGTCGACGCGGCGAAGACTCTGTTACGGACGACGAAGGGAGAAGTGATCCCCGTCGTCCTGGGGGCTCGTGGCGCTCTGCCGAAGTCGACTATCTCCAACCTAAGGAAGCTCGGCATCAGCGACCGGAAATCACTCTTGGATCTGACGCTGGCAGTACTCCGAATGTCGTTGGATGTGGCGCGTGCCCACCTCGACTGCGGGTAACCAGCGTAGTCCCTCCAACATCGGCCCGTCCTGAAACAGAAAGAAAGAAAAGATTAGACAGATAAACACAAAGGGAAACATAGAAAAATAATTAAATAATTTATTAAATTTAGAATAGGAAAAATAGAATAAACTTAGAATAGGAAGAATAGAATAAGAGATCACCAAGTTTTGAGCCCTTGGTTCTGTCCAGGGCGAAGAATAGAAAGAAAGAGAAAGATAGGTAAAGAGATAAGTGAAGATAGAGGAAAAAGAAGAGATAAGAAGAAGAAGAAGATTGAAGATAGATGAGAAAGAAGAGACAGAAAAGAAGATAGAAAAGCGAGTACACAAGCAACCACTCAAGTAGGAAGAGTCAAAACTTGGCGAAAAAAAAAAAAAACTTAGCCAAATGCCTCGTCATCTAATTAGTGACGCGCATGAATGGATTAACGAGATTCCCTCTGTCCCTATCGATAGATTTTAGAATTTATACTTTTAAAACACGCCCAAGATTCCATTCTAGTCGACTGCAAAGTTTCATAAACTTTTATCGAGCCGTTTTCGAGAAAATTCATGTTTTACCAAACCGATATGCACTTTTGAGAAGGGTCCCCCCTTTGGTGTCAAAATCGAAAATTTTCAAAGTCCCGTAACTTTTTTTATTTTAAATCTTAAAAATCAAACTTCTACTTTAAAATGTAGGTAACACGGTCTATTTTATTTTATCATTCGACAACTTTCTTCTAAAACCAATATTTATACCTTTTTTCACCTCCGAAGCAAACCGATATGAACCTCCGGAAATTTTTCTAAGTCCCGAAAATTTTCCAAGTCCCGACTTTTTTCTAAGTCCAAACTTTCTTTGGAGGCCCGTATCTCGGTAATAAATTTTTTTCGACAAATCGCCAAGAGCTTTTTTATTCTTTAAACATTGCAATACACAATAATCCGAGGTTATTTTATAAAAATTGTAAAAAAAAAATTTCAACCGATATGCACCTGGGGTTTTTGCGAGACATTACACAGGAACGTCTCATGGAAAATCCAGTACTCTTATAGGGAGGTGGTGGTGTCCTAAGGTTGAAAAATAAAAAGTAGCGTAAACCCTCTCAAAGTACAGTAGGGGCCTGTACAACGTATTAAAAATGGTTTTTTAGCCATTTTTATCGAATTTTTGGCTTTTTACCGGTTTTTACCGGGATTTCAAGTAGCCGACCCGAGAATCAGTCTGGGCGGCGGGCGGCCGCTACCGATCTCGGGGCTTGTCCTCGACCCACAGCATTGCCGCGTGCCCGCCGACGGTCCCCAGTGACCGCCGGTACGCAGCTCACACGCGGCGCAAACTCCCGGGCGGCTCGAGTAGCTCGACTGCGGCGGCCTTACGGTCCCGCCAGCGACTTTCTCGGGCCGTGCCGACTCTCTTATGGTAAACACTTCGCCTCACCGGGCGTAAGCAAAACGAACTGCGTGTTCTAGCCAAGAAATAGGGCTACCGGTCGCAGACCGGAGACCCTGAAGTGAGTTTAAATGAAGCTCGATAAAATGATTTTCGGACCGGTGTACCGACCGAATCATCATCCCGAGCCGCCCGGGCAGTGGCGCGCGCGTCGTGGCGCGTAGGTCCGTGACGGGGCCACGTCGTTTCGGCGGCGTGGTTTAAACCACGTGGCGTTCTTCCTACGGCGCGGCGCGTTAGCGCGGCTGACCCGGACCGAGCGGCTTCCACTCTCTCACAACTCTCGGGCGGTCGTGCCGCGGCTTGTCCGCGCGCTCGCTCCGCCCGTGCGAGTACGGCATCTGTGTTAATGCCACGCAGACGAGATATCGAGTATATCCGCTGCTCCCTGGTTGATCCTGCCAGTAGTCATATGCTTGTCTCAAAGATTAAGCCATGCAAGTCTCAGTACAAGCCACATTAAGGCGAAACCGCAAAAGGCTCATTAAATCAGTTATGGTTCCTTGGATCGTACAATCCATTACTTGGATAACTGTGGTAATTCTAGAGCTAATACATGCAAACAGAATCCCGACCAGAGATGGAAGGGACGCTTTTATTAGATCAAAACCAATCGGGGCACCAGCCCCGCACTTCTTGGTGACTCTGAATAACTTTCAGCTGATCGCACGGTCCTCGTACCGGCGACGCATCTTTCAAATGTCTGACTTATCAACTGTCGATGGTAGATTCTGCGCCTACCTGGAAACCGCAAAAAGATGTCACAAGGGCCCCTGGGCGGTGATTACGAGCCCCCTGATTTGTAAAACACGGAAAATATGAGAACCAATGCTGACCTGATTCTACACGATAAACGACTCGCTCGGTAGCGGTGCTGACTGCATTATGAGCGGTGAGCACCGGCGCGGTGCTTAGAGTCAAAATAACAGGGCACAGATTTGATATTTTCCATAAAGACAAGGAGAAGCCATTGGCCAAACATGCTGCTGAGCACAAAAAAGACAAAATTGAAGAATGTTATAATCTTAAAGGAATTAATAAGGTCTTCCCTTTCATGAAGAATATTTAAATAGATTAAAATTAAAAAATCTGGAACAAGCACATCAATTACTTTTAAAATCAAAATACCCAAATGGTCTAAATTTAAGATAATTTTAACTTTTCCAAATTTCCATCTGTGCCATTAATGATATATCAGCTGGGTTTTTGAATGTTTTAGTTGCGTATTTACATTTTTGGTTATTTTATTTATTTGTTGTGTTTCTTGTTTCTTGTTTTCTTCATTTATATTATGCTTCCTGAAGATGTGGGTATTAAATCCCACGAAATATATAGAAGCCTTTAATCTTCGTTTTTCATTTCAATAAATGAAATAGTATATATATATATATATATATATAATTATATTCATTATCAATTTGTTAAATTATTTTTCAATTTCTTTACGTTTTGCACATACAGGGTGGCGCAAAAGTCACTGGACAGTTGGTTAAAATAAGAATAGATTTATTTGAAATAATCTTTTATTACAAACAATACTTAACGTTATTTTTTATATTCAAATTGTTTTCCGTCTTCATTATTACACCTTTGAAGTCTTTCTGGAATATTGTTACATACTCTACGGCATATTGTGGGATCATTGTCCAAATCATAAAATGCGTCATGTATGTAGTCTTTCAGTTCGTCAATACTATGAGGCTTTCGAGAATAAACAGAGTCCTTGACTATTCCCCATAGGAAAAAATCCATTGGTGTGATATCTAGTGAATGTGGGGGCATGTCAATATCTGCCCTCAATTCTATTAGAAAAATAATAATTCGGGGATTACAGCTTTAAACACGTGTCACAGATGAACTCACTAGTTCGATTGTTGTGTGTTTCATTGCATTGTATTGCCAACTAAAAATGGTCATAATTACCAACATTTAGTAATACCAACATCACGGACGAAAACTATTGTACTTGGTCTTGCTGTTAATTTTTTCTTCTTAAGTCACCTATTCAGTGGCTTTTGCCCCACCCTGTATTTGTCTTCTATTAGAGGACGTATAAAAGGAATCTGTTGAAATCTAAAAACTAACCACAAACTCGTACATTAAGGGAGTAAAATTTCTCCCACTATTGAGATCATCTAATATATTTTAAACTTCAGTTTTCATATTGATACATCAAGACTTGTACACAAATAGATGACCTAAGACTGAACGGACATTAAAATAAATTAAATAAAACTCATTTGCAAAAATTATATCGATAAGAGTTATTGGGTGTTTTAGTGACGAAACTGCCCATATGTCTATCTTTCGCATGAAGTCTCAAAAAGAACTGTTCCATTTGTAGGTAACATCGAGTGAAATTATGGTGGTAGTTACTGAATGGGATTTAACAGAGAGTTAGTAAACAAGTTTGCATTGTTTTTTTGTGCCGTATTATAATAAAGAGAAAATGAAAAAGTAAATACGAGAGTGTAATCATATGAGATAAAATATGTGGTATGGTAACACGTGTAAGTATATGTATGTGTGTGTATATATATATATATATATATATATATATATATATATATATATATAAGTAGATAGTAATATGGGGTTCCTGGCGCACTTTCGGAGCCGACCGAAAAGCAATGTAAAATACTGTTCAATGTACCATAAAGGAAGCTGAGAAATAACACAGCAAATCTCAATGAAAAATTAACCGAATCTACAGTCGTTCGTCTCCAAAAGCGATCGGTACATTACTATCTACCCTGTGGAATGAAAAATTAACCAAATCTACAGCTGTTTGCTTCTACTTTCTTAAGCTGTGCTTTGTAAAATGTTGTCAAATCTGCTACGAATAAAGGAAAAATCTTCGAAATCTTAATAAAATTTAATCAATTTAAAACATTTTTACTAAAAACATACTGTACTTTAATAAAAAACTTTTCTACTAAATAAACAACATGAACTCACCAAGCTCTCTTCAGTTTCTAGCATTTCAAAAACTTACAAAGAAAGACAATTTTAACGAGTTCAACGAATTACCAAAACATTTTAAAGAACAGTTGATACTTTCCTTAAATGATACAGAATTCAAAAGAACTTGTAAAGTCTTTTGCAGAAAAAACGTCTAATGGAGTGTTTTACTATCGGCAAAAAACTAAAAAAGTAAGGGATTACATATTTAATATAATTACGAAAGATATTGAAAAGAAAGTAAAAAATAAACAAACAGAGAGTTTTCATCGTTTTTTATGACATTTTTCCCATATTATACGTTCTTTCAAGATAATCAAGACTTAATTGATGAATTTCTTAGGAATTTTTGTGAGTATCAAGATTTATCAACACAATTCATTAAAGAGCATTATAGAATTTTTCTTATAGAATATAGCCACATTTTGTGTGAAACAAAAGGTATTACTGTAGATAATATTCCATGTGATTCCTATGAAGAAAGACACCAACTATGGTTATCAAAACAGTACTATGACGTGGGGAGGGACTGCAAGTTTTAGAGCACAACTGAAAAGACTTTATTCTACAAAGTTAATTGTTATAATTTCTTTATCTTTAATAGTCTTCTTTCCAGTAACAATCAAGTGTAATTTTTCATTTTTGTTTAATTCTTTAAGGGGAGCACTTCGTAAAAAATCTCAAAAATTACAAATTTTTTTTTTTTTTTTTATTAAAGTTTGGAATTTCCCGATAAACAATGGTGGTATTAAATTTTTTTTTATGATGACTAGAAGTGTCCGAAATATTTTTTTTTAAATAGGCCTGCAGGCAGTTTTCGGGCCTGTAGCAGTCACACTTTGAATGGTGCTGTTATAGTACTACTTCGTTGCAGTCATGTTCATGATTTGGTTGGCAGTGACAGTTTGTTATGTCAACAACTTACACTAACCAACAAAACATCTGTTTTATAACCATTGCTTATAACCTAGGTAGCATACATGTTTTGGTTACTGACATTTCTGTTTTAGAGAGTGAAAATTACGTAAATGATTATGGTGGTTTTTTGTGAGTTTAGTGGAGAGTTCTGAGTATTTTTTGTTATAAGTGTAGTGAATTTTTATAATGCCACGTTCAAAGCCTGCTTTCAAGAAACGCGTTTTCAAAGGAAATCAACATAACCCTCCAACTAGTCCTAGGCCTAGTTTCTCAGGATCAAGTAACAATCGAGGTACCAATACTCCAAATGTGGATAGGCCAAGACCTCAAAGTGCATCTTCTAAGAAGGTCAGTCCTTTTTTGAAACAGTACCAATTGAATGAAAATGATGAGTCTGAAAACTGTATAGTTAATATAGGATTGTTGAATGAGGCTCTTAGTAACGTTTCAGTGTGTAAAAATTGCCATGGCCAACTTGTTTACAAAGTAAAAACACATTGTAGGCCTAGCATCAAAAATTATAGTCAGCTGTTCTGATTGTGAAAACACTATTACTGTGACAAACTCTGAATTAGTCAGGCCTAACACTAATCAGAATGAAGCAAAGTCTGATAGGCCTAACACATTTTATGACCTAAATCTTCGTTTTGGTTTATGCTATGCGTAACATAGGCAAAGGTAGAGTGGCTGCGGAGAAAATTTGCGCTTTTATGAATCTTACACCTCCGCCTTTGAGATATCATGAACATGAGCATTACTTGGGTTCAATTGCTGAGTTAGTGTGTAAGAAGTCAATGCAAAGTGCTGTGCAAGAAGCTGTATCGGATAATGATGGTTGCAGAGACCTCGCTATAGCTGCTGATGGCTCATGGCAGAAGCGGGGTCACCTTTCACTAAATGGAGTGGTATCAGTGACATCTTTATCAACCGGTAAGGTCCTAGACATCGAGATTTTTATCTAAATATTGCAGATGCACTAATAGACTAAACAACACGCATGGTGATGGCTGTATCGCAAACTTTGAAGGTTCTAGTGGAGCCATGGAAGTTGCTGGAGCAGTCGCAATTTTTCAGCGCTCGCAGGCATTGTATGAGGCTCGTTACCTTGAATACCTTGGTGATGGAGACAGCAAGGCGTACTCCAGTGTATGCGAAGCCAAGCCCTATGGTGATACTGCCATAACAAAGATAGAATGCATAGGCCATGTCCAGAAACGGATGGGATCGAGATTAAAAAATCTAAAAGCTAAGACTAAAACACTCCCTGACGGCTCACGACTTGGCGGCAAGAACAAGCTAACAGATTCTGCCATTATTCAGCTCCAAAAATACTACGGATTGGCAATTAGACGCAACACAAACTCTGTTGAAGACATGAAAAAAGCCATTTGGGCAGAGTTTTTCCATGTGATGTCTTCTAATGAAAGGCCTCAACATGGACTATGTCCAGATGATGAAGAAACCTGGTGTAAGTACCGCAAAGCCGTAAAATCCAATGAAAACTATGATCATGGCAGCCATTTTTCACTTGCCTGAAAACCTAATGACATTTATTAAACCTATTTTTCAAGATCTAGCCAATCCAACTCTACTGGGCAAATGTACTAAGGGAAAAACTCAAAATCCCAATGAGTCCCTCAACAATGTCATTTGGACCTACATACCTAAAAGAACATTTGTGGAGATTAAAACTTTGAAATTTGGCATATATGAAGCTGTTACAGCTTTTAATGATGGCTACATTGGCAAATGCAAAGTATTTCAAGAAATAGGAGTGTCACCAGGGCAGCATTTTATTACAGCAATGAAAAAGCTTGACCGGCGGCGAATTTGGAAGGCAGAGAAAGCTCAAGAAGATATAGAGAAAAAAATTAGACAGAAGAAAAACTTACTAAAAAGAAGTCTGGAGGATGAATATGAGGAGCAGGAAGGAGATCAGCCAGCCTATGCACCTGGAATGTACTGAAAAAGGTAATAAAGCAGTATTTTTTTCCGTTTTTTGTGTTTTTTTTTTTTTTTTTCCGAAAGTTGCGGTTTTCAATACAAAAGTACATTTTTCTCAAAAACTACAAATGGTAGGAATATGAAATTTTTTTTGTATGTTTGTAGCACTGTTTTACATATGTGGAACCACTAAAAACATCACATTTCACTGAGTTCAATATTTATATACATACATATACACATATTTATATAGGTTTTTTGACAAGCGTTAAAACAAAAATATATAACTTTTAGGGTATATGCCAAAAAAAATTTTTTTTTTGGTTCCACGTGTTCCCCTAGAAGCCCACTTTAAATGAAAAAAAGAATTATGAAGATACCTCAAGTAGTTCTTGAGATAAGTGTAACCTATGTTAACATTACGAAGATAGGGCGAAGTGCTCCCCTTAATCTTTTTTCATCATCCAAAACAGTCAAAAATCTGTTCGGTAAGTGTACTTTACAATCTTCCAACTCGGCAATTATTGTAAACCCCGAATTTATCTTTCATTTTCTCCAAATTCAAGATTCTATGTTTCTTCCTTTCTTCCAATTCATTTAACTTCTTATACTCTTTGAATTTACATTCTCCAATATCATTTAACTCCTTCAAGAACTCCATTTAAATAGAAAAAATTTAAAGACGGAAAAAATGAAATTTGCTAACAATCACTCGAGAAGTCGGGGAGAATGTGAGTAAAACCGCATTCTTTTCACGAGGTTCTTCGTTTAATTTCTCCAAATGTACTATAAAATCATCAAAGATTTCAGGCTTAAAATCGTAATCAAATTCAATATCCAAATAGTGAAAGATTATAGGTAAAATCTTTTCATAATAAACGTGTGTATCGATACCTACAAACCTAATGTATTCTTTGAAAAGGAAAATAATTTTTTTCAACGGTTCCAAGAGATAAGTAAAAATTTTTATTCTGTTTTCTAAATTCTGTAACAAATTTTGTTTGTTTCTCACCTCCGTATTGTAATTTCATAAGCAGATTATTCAAATGTGTTAGTTTATTTCGAAATTTCTTAGGTTTAGGTCTTTCATACAAAATTAAATTACAATCTCTACAAACTAAATATTTTTTATCAATAATTTCTTCTCTATTATAACACTTGTAACAGTTGGCATTATACTCTTCCATTTAAACAAAAAAAGATTTTTTTATAAATGGAGATTATGGAACTAAGTCTACCGAGATATAAATTTTTCAGCACAAATGTTTATGTTTACATTTCTACAACAGAGATAAATAGAAATAATTTCATTCTATTGTACAACTATTTAGGATATTTTGTCTATGATTACAAAGATTATTACGGAAGAAATCGAGATTTTTTCAGTGGCGAAAGAGTATATTTTTTGAAGTATTAGAGGGAATGAAAGAGAATAATATGAACATCATTAACTACTGAATTTCTCTAATATCGTTCTTAATCACATCATAGGCTAAAAAATTTCTCAGAAACCACAACCACATAACAAATCGCGTTTGTAACAGCTTTTTGAAAATCCATGTTGATAATTATATCGTTCTTTGAACCAGAAATATTTGTCATACTCTTTGTTGTATCAATGACATAAATAGGTCTATTCGCTAAAAATTCTTTAGGATTGTAATACATTTCCTTATTATTACAGTAAACTTTCTTAAAATCTTGATACATCTGATACATGATTCTGAAAAGACCTCCGGAAATGTTTAAATTTTTGTAATTCATCTGGATAATAAGAACCGTTCAATTTTTACTCTGATATTTTTTACATCCAAACTATCAAACTTTGAAGGATTTTTTTCTTGATTATTCTGTCTATCTGTTTGAAAACCTATGATAACGAACTTGGGATTGAAGATATTTCTATAAATATTTGTGATATCGAACGAATAAGTTGTTCCGGAAATACCTTTTTGTTCAAATACATTGCCAATCTAGAAAATTAAACATAATGTTTTGACTTTTTGTAATTTCATCAATCAACCTTATTTTACTCGTGATTTTATAATCAATCATTGGAACTCTAATAAAAAAATCTGTAATTGTTATTTTTCCATCAACAGGCATAACATTTCCAGTTGCAGTCTTCAGAATCACATCATCGTCTTCTGCTCTTATAAAACTTAGATAAAATCCTCCTTTATAGATCGGAATAGTAACATTTTCAAAAAATCCTAATCCAAAATGAGATAAATTTCCTCCAGCTGCTTCAAAAACACCAAATTTAAAATCTGATTCAAAGCCATTAGAAGTTTGAGAAATAACATCACTTTTTGAATACGAAATAGTTCCTTTAATTGTGCTTAATTGGCCACAGTTTTCGACTTCTTCTATCAATTTATTGTGTTTTCTTACTTCAATCTTAGAAAATAAAAACGGTATAAAATTATCGATTAATCTAACATTATCAGTTCCAAGATATGCTTGACCATCTTGTTTTGTTAAAGTTCCAGAAATATAAAACTGGAAGTTAGACGAGCAAAAGTTATCTCCAAAATCAATATTAAAACTCAGTTCTTTTATTCGGTTCATTCAAATGTTGTTTACTAATTGGATAGAAATTTTTAAACTCCGCCCTTTCAATATCACTAGCATATTTTCTGTAGTCCGCCATTTAATAAGAGAAAATTTAGAAATTTTAAACATCGTGTATCATTTTTTCATCGATCTAATGTACGTTTTTATAAGAAAAGATATAAATTTTAGTAAAATAATTAAAAAGATTAGAGTCATTTTTAATGATCTACTTCGTCATATTCAGGATTCTCTTCCTTAAATTTTGCGATCTCGGTCACATATTTCAATAAAATCTGCACAGGATAGTAACCGCTATCTATAATATTGTTCCAATCAACTGTATCTTTATTTTCATCCAAAAACTTTATACTCAAGTGTTGATAGAGACAAAGAACAGACATATGATCTTTTAATTGATAATGTATATTTTCTTGAATGAACTCTGATGATAAAGTTTGATATTTAGCAATGTTATACCAATTCAATTTGTTTACGTATAATCTCATCATATCTTCGGATAATTCATATTTTTGAGAAATGTCATCCCAATGTTCTTTTTTCAAATCTCCTTCGTGTTGCATGATAAAAAGATCGAAAGCACTGTAATGTCCCGCCATCTCTATTTATTAGGAAAAAATTTCAAAATCAAGTTTTTATAAATTGGCTCTTTTTTACGTTACATTCAGCACATTTTCCAGAAATTCTCTTAACTCCATTGATGTTTGCATAGTATTTTATATCATTTGTTGCAGTTTTTTCTTTACATCTCACACAATATATGAGCGCCATTTATATAAGGAAAATTAGTCATCATAGCCGCCTAATCCATTAAATCTGTTATCAATATTTTCAAAAGTTTTATTAACATCTTCTTTAAATTTATTAAAGTTTTCTTCTAGTTTATTTACTTTATCGAGATATAAAGAGTATCGATCATCTATTCTTTTAAGTAATTCATTATTATGTGTTACTTTTCTCATTGAAACGTGTACCAAAATTTTCAAAAAAGTTTACTTTCTCATTGAAATGTGTATCAAAATCTTCCAGAATTTTGTTAATTACTTCACCAACTAATACATTAACATCATTTTTATATGTATTAAAGTTTTCTTCTAGTTTATTTACTTTATCAAGTAATTCACCAACATCGTCTACTGATCTTTTACTTCTTTCATCAAGTTTTTCATAGACTTCTGTTGTAAAATCTTTAACATGCTGTTTATGATTCTCATAATTTTGTTTTAGTTCATTAAACATTTTAATAGGATCTTCTAATTGAATCATTACAACAACATCAAATGGATTAATTCCTTTACTAACACCGCTAATTCTTTTTCCTTTAAAATCTAAGGCATTTTTAACATTCGGATCATGTAAATCAACAATATCGATGTTTTCTGATAATTTTAGAGGTTTTAAAATTTGTTCTTTAACAACAACATCATGTTTGTCAATACCAGGTCGAACACCGACAATTCTTTTTTTATTAGCCAAACTAACATAATTCTTTTCAACTTTGATCGCTTCAGTAATTTTATCAGCTTTTTCGATATGAGACTTTAAATTGGTAAATAATTTTTTTACACCATCATCAACTTCTTTTTCCAATGTTTTTATTTTATCAGCAACTTCATTTGAACTCATGAAAATTTGCAAGTTTGTTATCATATTCTGCTTTAAAATCTTCAATCTCGACAGCAAACATATCTGAATCTGGAAGGTTTTGTAATAAATTTTCTAACTTGTTATCAAACTCATTTCTCAAACTATCAAAATTCAAACTATTATCTACATTTTGAATAATTTGTGTTCCAAATACGTCAAAAATATTTTGTGAATCCATATTTATTAAGTAATAATTTGTTAACAACTTCTTTAAAATCTTTACCAGTACTCAGTTCATTCAAAACAAAAACACATAAATGACCACAAATTGGAGGATCTTTATAGTCTTGAATCTGAGAATCATTGTAGTAGACGCTTGATTTTTTCAAATATTTAATCAATTCTATAGGTGGTTTGTCCTCAATTCTTCCATACGAATCAAAATAACATGCATTCTTATCATTTTTATAATAACAAATCCAATGCGTTCCACTTCCCATAATCGAGTCTAAATTCACAATTCCACATTCAAATTTCTTAACTTTTTCAGGTAATGTATCTCTCATGAAGATTCCTCTAAAATGTTTAATATTTTTGCAGATTTCTTCCAATTCCCCGAATGTTAAAGGTTTAAATTTTTTTTCAATGTTTGATTTCACGTAATTCAAAGTTTTTTCATCTAATCCAGATCCTGTAACATCTTCCAACTCTTTATCTAACCAATTTAAAATGTTTCGAACAATAGGAATCACATCTTTTTTAACGATTGGAGCAGCTTTACGAACATAACCCAAACACTAATAATTAAAACTGAACTACGGAATACAGGTCACAATACGTCTTCACACGTCTACTAACCACCTACGACTGACCAGAGGGTCTAGCCAATGGTGATCGTCACGGCTGGCTAAAACAAGATTTCCGCCATCTTGTTAAAGGCAACATCTTGTTGTACTTGACTCAGTAGCGTATAAAGAAAAGATTGCTGAAACTTTAAATACTGGCAAATATACAGTTTTCGATAAAGACCCGACTGATTCATTTGAACGCAAAGTAGCAAACACCTTAAGAAAACATAAAGAATTTTTTTTCAGATAAATTAAGATCTAAATTAACTCCTCACCACTCCAAAATCCACAAACCCACCATCCCTCTCCGGCCCATCATTAGTTCTCGTGATTCACCTTTCAGGGAATTGTCTAAAGTCCTCTTGGACATCTTAACGGCATTGGTAAGAAAAACTGACTCTTTCATCAAAAATTCCAGGGATTTTGTTGAGAAGTCAAAATCCCTAAAGTTGACTGAAACTGACAAACTGGTAATTTGTGATGTCGAAAGTCTATTTACAAATGTACCAGTTCCAGAAACTCTCGGAATTATTAAATCACGTCTCAAAGAAGACCAAACATTAAAGGATAGAACTAAACTTCCCGTGCCAGTAATCATGGAACTGTTAGAACTATGCACTTAATGCAATTATTTTGAGTTAGAGGGTAAAATTTACAGTCAAGATGAGGGGATGGCAATGGGTTCTCCACTGTCTCCTATTTTCGCCAATATCTTTATGGAAGAATTTGAGCGAAAATCTTTGGCTTCAGCTCAGTTCAAACCGAAGATTTGGTGGAGGTATGTGGATGATACCTTTGTTATTTTTTCTCATGGAGACATTGAATTAAATAATTTTTTGAATCACATTAATAGTATTTCTCCTTCCATCCGCCTCACAATGGAAGTGGAAGTCCAAAACAAGCTTCCCTTTTTGGATGTGTGTGTATTAAGAGATAGGGATGTCCTTAAGACAACTGTTTTACTAAAGTTAACACACACAGGAAAATATTTACATTATCAATCCAACCATCAAAAATCTGTAAAAGAAGGAGTAGCCTACTCGTTGTTTGATAGAGCAAAGAGCTTGTGCTCAGATAAAGATGGACTAAAAGAAGAATTTAAGAAAATTGAATCGGATCTCAGAAGCAGTGGATACCCTCAATTAGTAATAAATAAGTGCAAAAGAACCAGAAGAATCATTCCTGAGTCTGAAAAATAGAATTGTGATAAATTTGCGTTTATGTCAATCCCTTATGTGCCGGGATTATCGGAGAAAATTAGAAGAGTAGGAATAAAGTACAACATGAGAACCGCGTTTAAAACACACAACACTCTTAGACAAAGTCTCGTAAAAACTAAACAAAAAAATGGCACACAGGATTCCAAAAACTGTGTTTACAGTATAAAATGTAGTTGCAACAGGGAATACATAGGCGAGACGAAAAGACCACTAAACGTAAGGATAAAAGAGCACAAAGAAAACACGGGACACGGGAAAGGGTCTCACAGAAAAGTAAAAAAATTCACACCATTGTTGGTCCGAAGACCATCATATGAATTGGGATGAAGCCAACATAATACATCGGGAACCACATTTCTTCAAAAGGAAATTAATTGAGGCAACATACATTAATTTGGCAGACCAACCAATCAGTCAACCATCAGTCAGATTAGGCCGCTTTGGTTGCCAATTCTAAAAAATGAACTGAAGAGAAAACCAAAAGTATCAAACGGATCAGATATTTGCAATAAACCAATGAGGAGTCACAATATCGTTTTAAGAAGTTCATCTCGCATGAACCAATAATAACGAAAGGGCCCATTCCTGTCCACCTTCCATTTTATTTCCGCCATCTTGTTTTAGCCAGCCGTGACGATCACCATTGGCTAGACCCTCTGGTCAGTCATAGGTGGTTAGTAGACGTGTGAAGACGTAATTGTGACCTGTATTTCGTAGTTCAGTTTTAATGATTAGTGTTTTTTATAGTTTTTTTATTAAGTGCATGTTTATAGAGTTAGTGAATATGACAAACAACATGTAGGTTGTGATTCCTGACTAAGGCGTGCCACAACGCTTTGGAAAGATTTGTTTATTTTAACCTAGTTTGTAATTATGTATTAGGTTAGTTCTTTACCTAAAGAAGAGATCAGATTACAGATCTCGATACGTAGTGTTACTGATTTCTTGTTTCAACCGAACGATGGTAAATGTCCGGAAATAATCCTGTTTCCTTCACAAACCTTCCATCGTCAAAAATAACCTTCAAAACAATGAATATCCTGAGCTTATGAGATATACGTAGAGGCATTTAGTATTCTTGAGATCGAGAAGAGTTTGTAGTTTGCTATATTCACTTTATTGTATTTATTACTTTTTAAAATTATTGGTAATTGTAATTTATGACATGTTGATCTTAAATTATATGGTTGTTACTTTTCCAGATCACGGTTTTAGATGAGATTAAAGGTAAGGAAACCACAGTAGGTATACTCTATCTCGCTATACTGACGGGTTTACTACTCACAACATTTATATCGTCAAGTAATATTTTATTATGTTATTTTATCGTAGTCAGAGAAGTTATTAGAAATGCTTTTGATATTTTATTACAAAGATTAAACGATTTGAATTTTTGATTAACATAATTACAAAAATAACATTTTGTAACAAACGTATACTTGAATTATATACCTTTTTCTCAGTTAACATTATAATATCATTTGTAAGTAAAAGAAAATACATACATAGAAGCATGGTCATTAATAAGGGCTTTAGTAAACTAAAAACTTTAGGAACTATTAATAATGGTGGCTAGTCCTGTGTAACATACCTCATTTAAGACAGAGCATGAAAGTTATTATTATAAAAATAACCACTAGCCGATCAATCTTCTCCATAAATAAAAGACATCGCATCTCAAGAGCGGGAAGCTTTACGATATTTATCTTGGCAGTCACATAAACAAAGTAATTTATCAGCCACTGTTCCAGATAATTATAAAGAGAATATGATTATTGTGTTTTAATAATTTCTAATGAACATGACTTTCAATCGGTCCATCGTCCAGGAACTAGTTAACGGAACGCAGATGATGTTTCCCGAAGCCCCTGCCACTAAAGACGTCAAAATCTTTAGCGCCAAGATGATTTAAAGAAGGACGAATGTATAGTTAAGGAGTAGTGGGGGAATATTGATATGTTAAATTCGCAGTAGGAACTGAAATACCCGTGAGCTTGGATGAGATAAGGGAAAGTAAAACGATACTGGATGGAGTAACACCGTTGTCGCCGAACACAAAGAATTTGTGGGCACAGTGGGGCTCAATTTTAAAAGACAAGTGTATCCTGGATAATGCATTAGAGAATGCAGTTGGGAATTAAAAAAACCGTCCTGGTTCCCCGGCAAAGAGTTCTGGGCATAAAGAAGCGCCACGACAGCGTTTCCAGAGGCAGTAAACAACACACGCTAAAGGTTTTATTGACAAAAAGTTACTATAGATGTCTAGAGTTTGTGTAGAAATTATAGTATCTTCATATCAGTAAATGGTCCCCTGCGACTAAAGAAGACCCCTCTACAGAATTAAAACATTAGATCACCTTACGAGCGCGCTACTATCGATATAACCGGGCCTTTTCCTGAGACTGAGAATGGAAATAAGTACATTCTGCAGTTGATGGCTACTTTATCAAACAGGTCGCATAATCAAACCAAGAGGCAACTGTAGCCAATGTGTTAGTGAAGAAGTTTATCGGTCGTTTTGGGGTCCCGATTGAACTACATTTTGACCAAAGAAGACTTTTGGTCTGTAGTGTTCCCAGATTTACGAATTACTGGATATCTACAAGACAAGGGTGACATCTCTTCTTTCGCAAATTGTACGAATTGTGGAAAGTATAAATATAAATTTTGGGGAATGTCCATCCAAGGTCGTTTAAACACAATTGAAATTGCGACAAGTATATACATTTATTTCTAATTGCGCACCACAGGTCTGGCGGAGAAACAAATGCCGGAAAGCATTGTTTTGGTCAAGAACTACGACTACCATGCAACTTACAGTTTGGTTTTAAACCAAGAAGAATACTTATCCGAAAAGGATTTTATTACTCATCTCTCGAAGTAATATGATAAACTCATTAAAGAGTACGTGCCAGTATCCAGAAAGCGACTAACAGGATGAAGGACCGATATGATGTTCGAGGTGATAAAAGAGGCTACCAGAAAGGAGAACTTGTTAGGTTATATAACTCGAACATTTATTTTATTAAGGTATAGCCTAGTTTCATGATTCTAAATAATATAATTGGATGTATTTAGAATACAAGAAATATGTTTAGGGTGGAATATTGTCAAAATTTTTTTTTATTTAAGCTAACTTCTAACACTTACTGATTGTTTTTTAAATTTTCCTGACATAACTAGGTGCGTGTACCAGCCCCTATAATCACAACAAATTAATTGTCCCTTTATAATGAAATTCTTAGGTTTTAAGCTAAATACCTAAATAACTATAAACTGAATTAAATAAACTTATAACATTTTTCCTTGTGCCAAACCAATTGGATTGATCACTTTTCATACATGAGTGCTACATATTCACAATAAAACTAAAACAGCTCACGAGATATCATGAACCTGTTTAGTACTCAGACATACATACATAAGCAATAAATGTATGCTTATACAGTAACCTATATATTTATTTATGTTGGTTTTGTATTTGTCTTGTTGCATAGATTAGTCTATAACAGTAACTAGGTATAAACAAATTAAAGTCCTTTATACATTCTTTATATTAAGAATATATATGTTATATGTAAATTAATGGAAATCTTTGCGGTTTATTTATACAAAATCAACTTAGGTTATTGAGATAGAGTAAAAGGACTTCTCTCTAAATGTTTGTTTTTTGCATGACGATTTCTAATTTTGACATTCCTGTTTCTGTGTATAGAATTAACAATGGGTATAATATAATAACATTTAGTACAGGGTGGAGCGCGGTAATTTGCTTTTTTGCACTGCAGGCTGTGGCGGCACTGTTGGTCAAAGAGAGGGGAGAGTGGGCGTGGCTTATAGTGGCTGACGGGAGATTAGTATTCCTCCGCATTCCAGTTACCATCATGCAGTGGACACGAAAGGAGAGGTCGTTTTGTGTTGAAGCGTATTTTTCAAATGCCCACTCGATCATTACAGTGCAGCGTGCTTTTCGTTTACGATTGTCTGTTCCCCCACGCGGACGTGTTCCTGGTCGGCAATCAATTGTAAATTGGGTAACTGCATTCAGAACAGCAGGGAATGTGTCATGTGTACAAAGGGGACCTCAGAGAAGGATTACAACACCGGAAAACATCGATAGAGTTTAGAGCAGCAGTAGACTACTGCAATCTCCAAAACGCTCTGCTCGGAAGCAATCACTTGCTCTTGGCATTTCAAGACGTTCTCTCCACCGGATTCTTCATGATGAACTGAGATTTCACCCGTATAAAATGTGCGTGGTTCATTAATCGTCAGCACGGGACTATTTGACACGGCGTACCTGTTGTGAAGACATGCTTGCAACTATACCGCGTGACGCAATTATGTTCTTTTCTGATGAGGCACATTTTCATCTCAGTGTGTGTGTCAACAAGCAAAACATGCGCTACTGGAGTGAAAACAAAACCCCAGAGAAGTCCACTAGAGACCTCTGCATTTGAGCTGCGTCACTGTGTGGTGCGCCATATCACGAGTAGGCATCATTGGCAATTACTTTTTTCAGGATAACCGTCTTGCCATAACTGTGAACTCCGAACGGTACTTGACTATGATACAGGATTTTTTCAGCCGGCTCTTGAGGCAATGCAATTAGACGATACATGGTTCCAACAGGATGGTGCCACTGCACACCCAGCGAGGGTTACCATGAATTGTTTGAGGCAAATGTTTCCTGGACGGGTTATCTCTTTGAGGGGTGATGTGAACTGGCCGGCACGCTCACCAGACTTAGCCCCATGCGATTTTTTCCTTTGTCGTAGGTTTATATCATCCGTCCCAACACCTTGGAAGACCTAAGGAACAATATTGAGGCTGAAATTGGCAGAATACCAGTCGACATGCTTGTTAGAGTTAAAGAAAACGTATGCAGCAGTTTGTGGATGCCGAAGGTCGACATTTGCCAGATACATTATTTAAAACCATGTAATTTAAAAATTCCCTTACTGTTCAATATAATTAAAAATAAAAAATAATTTTTTCTAAGGTTCATAATATTTTTATTTCATTTCCAAATCATCAAGTTACCGCGCTCCACCCTGTACATATTAGTGAATTCACAAATAACCTTCATACTAACATTGATAGTATATTTGTTGAGGCGCGTTGTTCACGAAAATTTATTTTGAAATGAATAAAATAATGTAGCGTTACTTTTCGATCTGTGACAATATAATGGTACAAAGTTAATATGCGTATTGAACATGAATTGGCCCCACATAGAAGATTAGAAACACTGACTACCTCTAAGAGAGCCTCATGATAGTTTAATATGGCACATTTAAATGTACTTTACTTATACCTTTAAGTGTCAATGGTACAAATATAACTATTGATTATATAGATTATATTATGTCCCCACGATTTCGAGCAATTTTTGAATCACGTACTAAGCAAATATAAATTAAAAACATATATTTTAATATAATACGAACACAATTTATAAAATAAGCTTATTATGTCACATTATTTAAATTCTATACGTTGGTACTCCGTTTTCTTAAAAGTGTATTTATTTAATTTTTTTTTCGTTGCTTTCATTGTTACACATAAGTCTAATAAGTTAAAAAAACATCTTGCACATCGAAATCCAATACAATAAAACACTTCATTAATCAAACTTGATTTTTCTGATGTACAAATGGAATTTCATGCAAAATTTCAACTCTGTTCATGTCAGTTATTCCACATGAGTTATGAGTGCACATATACAGTCAGGCAGAAATTACATTGTATGATTATAGTTTTCGCTAACGCTCTACCTACGGTCTATCTATCTACCAGTCTATCTCTTGTACATATCCTGTGAGGTAAAATCATTAAGGAGGATCATTCAAAACATATTTCTACAATAAAATAAAATTCTAAATAAAAATAAAATCCTGAATAAAGGCATCAATAAGTAGTGACAGAATTTTAAAATATAATTCATTTTATAAGCGGTGTATAAACCATTGATTTACAAAACTTTAGTTATAAACCCCGCTTTTATTGGGAGGGATGTTGTCAAAGCTGGATTTATTGCCGTCACTTGTCCATCTGTGATAAGTGGTTTTAATTGGTTCAAAATGGAATTCTTCGTTTATGCATTTATTTATTATAAATATAACCGTACATCTATATGTTTTCAAATTGTATTATGCCAATTTCACCATAGTAAATTTATGAATTAATAAATTTATGAATATTGACCCTTATGGTATCGTTATATTTATAGGACAAATACAGTATTCACTTGTTTATTATTCGTACGTTACTAATTATAAATGAAGTTATAATAGTTCAATGCTAAATTCTACTAATTAATTATAATATGAATATTAAATACTGATGTGAATAGTATTTTACATATCCGGCCTAAAATATTAAAATATATTTTAAGAAGAGGTTGATCTCACTTTAAGAGTTATTCTTCTACAATAGTAAATTAATTGTCTTGTCTATTGTCCTGTACATAGAAAGTGTACATTTAAATGCACCATCCTAACTGTTTCTACACCAAATGGTTTGTTTCGCTCTCAAAACTTTGTCAAGCAAATAGCTAAACAACACAAGCAGTCCTAGATAGTGCTAATAGAAGAGAACTTTTTCATCCATTATACGATCAGTTTGTGATTCTAATTAACAGAAAAACAGGTTTTATGACCTTTTGAAAAACACAGGCATAAATGTTACAGACAATTTGGTCACTTAGTCAGTTTGAATCTCAAATAGGCTAATTAAAAGAATACAAAATTCCTGTTTTAAACCACATTTTAAGCATCACCTTTGTACGAAACTATAGAGAAGGCCTAAAGATATATGAGTAGTTACAAAGGTGAAAATATTTTTAAAAACATGCGATAAGGAGCGCTATCTATAAATTTAGGAGTAAAATAATTCGATAATCTTTTTAATTAATTTTGAATCACAATCCCTTTGTTTCATTGTTTCATCCGGATAATAATCTATAATAATATTTAATATTATGGACTCTAAATTCTATATTAAGCTTAATTTACATACTGCAGAGTCAATATTGGATTTAATAATGGCACATGTCCCTCCATGGGATTGGCCGAGCATTATCAAAGATTTTCATACATGTTATACTGCTAAACACGATGACAATGAGAAAACATTAAACAAATGTGTTAGCAAAAGAGAGTTTGGACAGTATTGCTTTTTACACATCCATGTATGCTGCCTTTTACTACAAAATTAAGTTACATAATTAAATGACGGGTATTTAACCCTTTTTCGTAGTACGTATACATTTAATACATCATTCTTACTTTGCCTAGACCTAATGTCTGGATACACTATTCTTTTACTGATAAGTACAGAATTAAATAACACTCATTTGTTGGGAACAATTCCTCTCTATAGTTTTATAATGTTATTGTGAGAATGCTTTAAGAAGACTTTCCACTAAAATAAAAAGATCCCTGACTTTAACTTCAAAAAAGCTACATTGTCGTTTTCCATTTGTTCAACTATAAATTTACGAAGATTCTCTCCTAAATTCTTAATAAGGTGAACTAAATTGTTACACAAAGCCTCTATATCATAAACAAAATATAGGTTAGCTCATTATCCGATGTATTTATTTAAACTAAAAAAAAATAAGATATATCCATTGTCGTGGATAACGAGGATTGATGTTAGGCATTAATAGGTAACACAGCCGGATTTAATGACAAAACACAGTAAAAGTTTCAGTAGGAGTAATTTAATTACTTCGCATAATATAAATTTTATCCAGATTCCAAAAACCATTAAGGCATTACTAGTGCCTTAAAATGACCACTAAACAATTATTATGGATACATTTATCCATTCTAACGAGATATAATATTATCGGTAGAGAACTATTATTGGAATAATCTTTCTTCCCCGATAGGAGAATACCAGCCGGCTGAAAGTGCAGTCACTGGTTGAAATGGTAGGAAAATATGCGGATTATTTAAATATTGTGGCTATTTTAAAATTTAAAATAAATATCTCTACCATGACTCCCAACAAAAAATTATTATTTATGTTTACTACATTTCAGTATACGCTGAAACGTTAATCAGACGACCTTCAAATGTAATCCATCAGATATGGTATATTTAAAGGGATACTTCCCAACTTTTACCGAAAATTTTTAAAAACCTAGAGTTTATCATATTTATATTAAGCTACTTACTATCGGAGTGTCTTGATAGCTGTAACAGGAATCGTGAGATAAAAACCATAAACATTATCTATAAAAACGTGGTATGTTATGGCGCATTCTTTTAATCCGTACTAAATAAACAAATATCAATGAATGAATTATTTCGCTTAAAGTGTCATGAAACATTTTTACAGAATACTGTATGAAAACCATTGCCATTGTCGGTTATTTATGACCACTACAATCCCAGCTGGTGGCAATCTCAGATGATTTACAATCGTAATTAATTGTCTACTTTTACTCTACATCATGCGTAACCATGTTGTTTTAAACTATATCTACTAATAAATTAGTAAATAAAAAATAAGAGTTCAAATAAATACTTTTATGACTAAGTAATGTGTTTTTGATACATCTTCCATTAAACATGGTGAAAGAATAATATATGTGTAGATTAAATATAAAATATTAAATAAATATGTTTTTGAGCTAATTTGTTTTCAATGTAGGGTCTTATTAAAATCAATAAAAATTTTGTTAGAGACTAGAGTAATTTTCAATTTGCAATTTTATTCATTAAATATACAGTTTTTTAGGTTTGAAGTAGTTTAAATATATACAAAACCACTAATGGTGCTTTTAAAAAGTAATACTTTACATTTATAGCGTTAAGAACCTAACATGCATTTATTATAGTGAGAAATTATATTAATTTATTATTGACTGAGATGAGCTTACGTAACAAGTGGTTATGCTTCAATATTGTTTATTTTATGATTAGGTTAGGAATTTCAAAACCAAATTTCGTATTGTTTAATTAGGGGTAAATAATATATTGCCTAATATAATAAACCTAATTTACAATATATATACTAAATTTTAGGTTTTAATTTAAATAAGGAAAGACTATACAGTTTGTTATTTTTTTTATATTTATCTTATTTTTGGAGTCCGTGATAATAATTGGCAAAGATTAGCGTGGCTGCTACTGGGATGGCTAACCGTTCAATGATCCTGTTCTTGCAAGGATCCTGCCTACCCGGTGGGCAATTTGGAAGTCACCTACGAGCCGTTGTTAACCAGGTTAAGTAATTAGTAAAGGGTTCTTAGCCCAGACTGTCCTAGTAAAATAAGACGTAATAACACTTTGTAACTACAATTATGAATCATTACAATTATAAAAGTCTATTATAGTGCTTTAATGTCACAATCAATTTAAAGTTTTCCTATATTTTACTTGTATAATACATATTAGCATAGGTTTTTAGTAATGTTTAATACATATAAGAGTATATTAAACAAAAATATATTGTGTATATTCTTATGTATTTCTTAGTTAATAAAGTAAATATAAAATAACAAGGTATATTGTATTGCTTTAATTCATAGTTTCGTTCTGACGTCTGAGGTTACTTTATGTTTATTATAGAACTTATTAAATATAATATGTCCCACGTATTATATATTTCAACCTTAAGTACGATATTTATTGCAAATATCACTTCTTAATAAACTCATATAACTAATTAAAACTACTAATAGATTACATACATTTGTCGATTATTTAGATTACCACATAACGAAGACATAGATTTTGATTATAACACATAAAGCAATGATTCGATTAAGAATATGTTAACATAATTGATAATAAATCTGTACTCTTAAATAGGAAGTATAGCGCAATTTATTTAATAATAAATGTTATGAAAAAGTACAAATCTAGTTTAGTGTTATTTTTTTAGTTTATCTTTGAATTTTAGGTCAATAAATATACTGCAAGTTGCAATTTGAGTGAATAAATTTAGTGAAATTTTGGGCATCCTAAAACACAACATATTTAAACAAATAAGGAGATAATACAAGTTATTGTAATAGATTCAGCATTGGGTCAATCCAATAATATGACTGAGTAACTCCAATATGGGATGTAAAATGTCCAATATAGCCAGATTGCGTGATGTGTGTCCAGTCAGTGTGAGATTGATATAAAGCGCATAGTACCGCAGATATCCGCTTGGCCGCGCTCACATGTTCTGGGCAACTAATTGGGAATTGAAAACTTGGATTATAAATAAAAGTATTCTATTCAAATTTTGTAAACGGATTTTTATCTTTACTAATTTCCAGCCTAATGTTCTATTTATTGACGCTTAATTATACTGCAATACCTAAATTATAACTCCAAGATAACTATTTATTTTTGAACATGAACATGTGTACTTACATGGAAACTTTTTTCATGAGCTTTTCTTAACACTTTAAAATTAATAGAGTTCATTTGTTGTTATCAAACACTGGTGGTCTATTTTTAAAAACATTTGATAAATATTATGGAAAGTTTTGTTTCCACGCAAACAATTTACATTTTTTATTTGAAAACTTCATAGCCTAAAACGAGAATAATATTCAGCTATAGACATTTTGTTAAATTTGAGGTTAACTATATTTATTACAGTAAATTTCAATATTTAACTCAACATTAGGACTCAATACTATATTATACTAATATATAAGTTGTAAAAATTCAGTTGTATGAATAAATTTAAGTGCTGCCCTTATAACACTAAATTCAAGTGACAATTTTGTGTTATAAGTTTCTATTTTATTCAAAAATAGCTTTCAGTTAGTCTAATAAAACGTTGAAGTTGTCAAGTATGGTAGAAACTAATATGCTTTGAGATTGGATTCCTACAATGAAAAGTTTCATTAAAGAAATTAGTAACTTTTAATTAGTAGAAGAGATAAGAACTGTTATTATTGAACCCAATTTCGTAACAATACCGGATAAACTTGCTGCAGTTGTTTATTGCTGTTAATTTAGTTACTTATATTATTTTATAGTAGAGTTTCTTAGGTTTTATAACTACGAAGGGACCAGGAAAGTATATATGCTTTAACGTGCATATTTTAAACATTTTGAAAAGTACTCTGCTCATTTTACCGTTTATTATCTATTCTGATTGATTGTAACTTAAGCTGCAATAAGCGAACTCCCTGTATAGTACAGCACCTTAGTGTTCATATGTTGGCTTTTATAAATAAAAAATATTATATTTGTTATATATCAACGAACTAATTCGTTTATGATATAGTAGTTTCAGTAAACCTAGACGTGTTACTAGTTATGGATATCAAATCAGACTAGGTGCCAGCGGAACGTGTGAGGCGTATCTCCACAAACCGCAAACCACACATGTACAGTTGAGGGTATAGTACACGTGACATGGATGATTGAGTGATTTCATATTGGTAACGTGTTAAAATAATTAAGTATTATTCAATACACATTTAACTAAACCTGTTGTATGTTAAGAAGTTTCGAAAGAGGAAGATATTAATATTATGTATACATTACTCTAAATTTATTTTTCATATTTTTTAACTATATCTTAATTCTAAGAGTTTATCTCATATTAGTGTTTAAGTTATTATAAAACTAATCCTGATCAAACAATAATTCTTCTTATCGTATTTTAGTGTGTAAGTAGTGAATTGTTAGGGTTGTGGATATAAAAACATAAGGTCTTTCAAAAAAGTTAACTTTATTTTCCATGCATGAATTTTTAAGTGTTACTTTAATTTCCTTAAATAAAACAAAAAAAACGACTATAAGTCTTTATACTAAACCAGATTTGATTTCCACTGGTGATAAGTCGCTCAGTAAATAGTTAAAATTGTGTATATTAGGGTGGAAGATGTTGGTAGAGGAAATCTGTCCATCCCTGATGAAAGGCTGTTATTTTGCGACGGATATAATATACGAGTTAGTGATAAGATAACAGCTCTCAAGTGTTTGAGGTAAAACTGTCACACATTAGCTATTGTGAATGACAAAGAAAAACATTGGAAATGGTTTTATAATTCACTGGTGGTTTTCCAAAAATATTTAATTACTTTTTGAGTTTTTATCTTAATCTTTAAATTTATAAACTTAAATATTCATCTCCAAATAATGCTACAGTAACAGGATAACATCAATGAAACCCTGTTCTTGAGCGTTTTAGTACGTTTTAAAATATCCATCAGGCTGATTTAGTTTCTAATGTTAATTCCTCAACCTTTTGTCAAACACTACGTTAATTTCAATTCAGGTAAAATTACTTATAGAAAAATGCTTGTTTTATTTGTATGTAAAAAGGAGATAGTGAAATATATTTCAGTACTATACCTTATCATGCCAGCAAAAGTCGTCAATACTTCTCTATTTCTAACAGTCCAAACCAATATAACTCAATCCAATTAAAAATATGTATTTCTATGTTTTGGTACATGCACATTTTACGTAATTATTATATAAAATTACAAATACATATCCTTTGAAAATGAAGTGTAGTTTTTAACATAATATTGGTTTTCTGATGAAATGATAATATAATGTTTTTATAAATTAAGTTAAATATAAAATTAAGTGTTATTTATGTACAGAAAACTTATTTGTTACTAAAACTATGTAAATATTTTGATATTAAGTATACCACAAGCTTAAACTCACTGAAATACCAACATTCGGACACTTTTCATGAAGAGAAATGAAATAGTCAGAGAACCACAAGCCAGTGTACATGTCAGTGACAGATAGATGTACCTCTGACAGTGATATCATTGAGCCTGTGATTGATCACTGTCACGTGAGTAGGGAAAATTCCCGTCTGTTAGTTGGACCTATTTGAATTAGCTTATATCATACACTAGCAGTAACTTACAGTTACGCAATTACTTTAATGCTCTAAAAATATGCCTTATCAATGACATTATAAACACTCTTGAGTAAATTTAAGTTCATATAAAAGTTAATAGCAGTGTTTCAGGGCCCTCAAGATGGTGAATGAAACAGATTTTATAAGTACTGAGAAATATATCAAATTTTTCTCCAAAATGTGATGGTGCATTATTTGATTTTGACATATATATCCAGCCACAATGGAGGAACCTTATACTTGAAGTTTCTAATTTTTAGTTCACACTCATATTATAATGAATATATGTGTTCTGTTTCAATTAGAAACGGAATACAAATGTTTCATATTTTCGGATGAAGGCAGAAATGGAAAATTGCAGATCAGGGGGGTGTAGCCCGGAGAGATTTTTAAAATATGAATTGGCTCATGTGTTACCCAGAGACAGTGAGAATATCCATGTAAAGCTTTCAATCGATCAATTTAGTATATAACAATACTAACTATGTAAACTTACATGATTGAATAACACTTAACGAACAAATAGGTATATAATATAATATTAGATTTTTGTATATAATAGTATATGATGATGACAATTTAAATAGAAATAAACCCATCACCCAATCTACATAACTGTGCCAGATAAATGTACCTAGGACAGTGACATCAGTAACCATGTGATTGATCACTATCATGTCGTTATAGACGATTCCAGTCGGTTAGTTGGACCTACTTGAATTAATTATATTGACCACGAAGAAAAACTCAAATAGACAGAAACCCACTACCCATTTTACATTCCAGTCTCAGATAGATTTAACTCTTTCAGTGACATCAGTGACACTGTGATGGATCACTGCCTATATCTTTATAGAAGCTTCCAGCCGGTTAGATTGGTCCTAACTTGAATTAATATTGAACCACGAAGAAACTCAAATAGACAGGAAACCCACTACCCATTTTACACTCCAGTCACAGATAGATTTAACTCTTTCAGTGACATCAGTGACACTGTGATGGATCACTGCCATATCATTATAGAAGCTTCCAGCCGGTTAGTTGGTTCCTACTTGAATTAATATTGACCACGAAGAAAACTTCAAATAGACTGAAACCCACTACCCATTTTACACTCCAGTCACAGATAGATTTAAACTCTTTCAGTGACATCAGTGACACTGTGATGGATCACTGCCATATCATTATAGAAGCTTCCAGCCGGTTAGATGGTTCTACTTGACTCTATATTGAACACGAAGAACTTCAAATAGACAGAAACCCACTACCCATTTTACATTCCCACAGATAGAGACTCTTTCGGTGACATCATTAGGATCACTAGAAGCCATATCATTATTAGAAAAGCATTTAACTCTTTCAGCATCAGTAACACTGATGGATCACTGCCATATTATAGAAGCTTCCAGCCGGTTAGATGGTCTACTTGAATTAATATTGACCACGAAGAAAACTCAAATAGACAGAAACCCACTACCCATTTTACATTCCAGTCACAGATAGATTTAACTCTGACAGTGACATTTGTGAGACTGTAATTGATCACTGTCATGTAATTAGTGAAACTTCCCTAACGTAAGTGTACAACTGACCTTGACAGACGAGTAACTAAAAACTTCACCTATTTTAGTGGGTGTATATTATTATTCTTGAATTTGGCAGGTGATTAAGAACATATTAGTATCAGAAGAATAAGCCAGATTTGATTGCCTGCATGTGTTTTGTAGAAAAAAATATTTATATTGGATATAAATGTAAAATTCAAACTACACAATTTTTAGTGTGATTATGACCCTGTAAAAAAGTGTTGCTAACATAAATATTTACAGCTTTAAAAATTTTATCATAAAACTAAAATAACTTTTCAAAAAACTGGAGACTTTGTGTATCATATATAAAAAACATATTATATGAGTTTCTTTTATATAAATATTTTAATGCTAAGTTTATTTGAAAAGAAGAAATAATAAATAACAGAGTGGTAAAGGTATTACTGAGTACCACACCACACCTCAGTTATTCTTATACGGTTATTTATGTTGTTTTTACTATAGGTTGATAATCAGCTGATTTTTGAATTTACAGCTGAACGTACAAGTTCATTTTTGTCATTTTAAACTTGCTAAGACCTTTTCTAGAGTACAGTTAATTTGGTTTGTGAAATTGGTCTTAAAATTCTGTTTAATCTGTTTGTGTATTTTAATAACATCATAAACTTAGTCTGTTTACATATTTTATTATCAAAAGCTTCCTTACTTAGCATAAAAAAGTTATAACTTTATATCAAATTTAGGTCTTGATTTCAGTTAAATATGGACCGAGAGAGAAGTACACCAGATGTAAGTGAATTATTAAAGCTAAAGCTCTTATTAAAGTACATATATTACTCAAATTTTGGTTGATAATTTCTTGCATTACGAAGTACCAGAATACAGAATACATTTACCAAGAGACTATTGTCCTACAGCGGGCGACAGTTAAGATTTATTTTTGTGCAGATACATAAACTTAATTTGTTGGGCTAAGAAAATTTTTGATTATTTATAACTCCTGAGAGATTAGTAAACGCCTTAAGAGATAATAAAGTTACGTCTTTCCTAGAAACTGATTGTAACGAACTAGAAAATCCCTCTAGTAGAACTAGTGGTATACCTAGAGCTATAGGTCAATCTAGTCTCAAGCGTTAATTTTTAAATATCGCAAAAAGTAAGGCTTTATTCTTTTCTTCTAGTTGGCTTAGTATACGAAGTCAAATCTAACTAGTTTTACCATAACATTTGTAATAATGTGTAAAAACCATGTTACATATTTATACATTTTCCTATAGCAATTTTTGATACACTTTATTTATCTTTTGTCAGGAACTGATTTGTCTCACATTAAATAAGAGTAGCAGATTGTTGCTTCGTTTTATTACACATTATTTTTATTACACAATACTTTTATAAATATTCTTCAATAAATATTTTATCATACAGTTCTCCATATAGTATTGAAAGAGATTTCAGGGAAGGTCCACAAAGTGCATAATACGAGTAAATAATTAATGTAATAAAATGGAGCAACGTTATTATTGAGCATTGTTGAGTTCCAAGTTTTCCTTCGTGTCAGGTAGGCACAGCTAGGAAGCTGGGATTGTTTTGCATGTTCTGGCGTGTTTTGGTTTATAACATGCACAAAATTTCCATTCTAATAAACATTACATTAAGGTTTCAATCAAATGGTAGTAAAAATGTTTAAAAATTACATATTCTTTGTAATAAAATGGTGAAAATAAAGCATCAAATGAAAGTAAATTTGAACAAATTACTTCACTCCAATACCTCAACTTTGAAGTATTATCTTTTATTATAAATATGTATAGTTTTAAAAATTTCTCTCGATGTGGTGTGTAGAATTTCGTGGTGTTTCTCATCATGCAGTGTGTAAATAATCATGATTTGTGGAAAATTAGAAAATGGAGTATGTTTCAAATTTTTTTCCCTGTTTCATTGTCTCCTTTATACTTTTGACAACCAAATCTTCTGGTCCCAAATATCTGATTTATTTTTGTATTAGTACCTAATTCTCTCTCTGATATTTTAAGAATTCGACTATCATATAAAACGGAAATCGGGTTTTTAGTCACACATATTAAATTACATGGAAATACCAGACCAAGTAAATGGCAGAAATGCATTGATTCCAAAACTACAACATACTTTAGTAATGCTTGGAAATATAAGTATTCGTGTTCGACATCGACATGTCATCTCTTTACTATTGCAAATTACGCTCTCAAACAGTGGAGTAAAACTTAAAAATTATACATTTACAACAACCGACTTAGTTAAAATTTAAATATTTTCTTGCAATAGAATATCTATACCAAACTTTAAATTATAAAGATAAAAACTGCTTTGATCAGAAAACATATATAATATATATATATATATATATATATATATATATATATATATATATATATATATATACGTACAAGGAGCTATAATGACTTACAAATGGAGTACTACCAATACGGAACGTTGATAAAATGAAACGTTACAGGTAACAAAAAGAGCCACAGTTTATTTCCTTTCCACCTAATATTGGTTTTAAATTACGAGAGAAAATGTCTTTATTAGAAGCGAAGAGTGTACATTTTCTGAGTGCAACTAGGTGGAGGGGTGAGAAAGGCAACTTTTTTTTTGTGATTTTATACCTTTTAAATGTTTTTCCTGAACTCTATTTCCTTTGAAAACCTTCATTAACAACAGCCTCTTTACGTATTCACAAGATACCAGAGCTACTGAATCTTTCACTGTGCACGTCGTTGGGTTCATGTAACAAATTGGAACTATTATTAGATGTAATGTATGAAGGAAAACTTCATGAAATGACTACAGGACGTTAAGAGGAAAAATAATTTAAAATTTATAATTTAAAAATAGCGAAGACGATGACAGCGTGGCACGTGATAATAATGTGAATTACAGCTTTTAATGGTTGCGTCACACATCAAGTGTAAAAGTTAGGCGGATAATCTAGACAATATTCTAACTATACGGCGTGTTAGAACATAAAAGGACGTTGCTGTGTAGTGATATTTTCCATAATGGAATGATATATGGGTCCAATGTTCTCTTTATATAATTTCGTCATATATATGATTAGTTTAAAAATACTCTTTTCAATTCATAAAATGTTTTACACATTTATAACTTTAGACAGATTTTGGATTCGTTAAATGCTTGAATAAAGTGTCTGCGACTTTCTTGATATGGAATGATAACATTTTATTAGTTTTATATTTAATTATTAAACAATTATATGTATTAATACAAATAGCTTTAATTTTATGGTACGTGACAAACAGACAACTGCAATCATCCCTTTCACACTCTCTTTGCTTAATTCTTAAGGCAATTTTGTCTATGTTGAATGTGACAATGCTTACCATCCTCTTATTATAACACTCAAATTTAATGGAATTAGAATGTGCTATAATTAGTAGCCAATTCAGTTTGACATAATTACTAATAGTAACAATAAGAACACAATGAAATCACCACATTCAGAACTAGAAACACATTTTATTTGGAAATCTTATCTACGTTGGGATGGTTTGATTTAATACGAACGTTGTGTTTAGGTACGTTTCACCTTCCCCTTAGTGCAGTATCTAAAATGTGACACCACCACTTTGTCTCATAGGGCCTGGAGTCCACGATCGTCTAAAGAGATCCAAGAAGCTTAAAATTAAATTCTCGCTTCCTTTTAATGTCAATGCAAGTCTGATGGTTTTGTATTAATATAATTAAAATGTCTGATATTAAAATTTGTCTTCTTCTTCATGTAGCTTTTGCCTGACTAAATAAAAATGTAATTATCTAATGAATTACTTTTAAAATGGTAGATCGGTTGTTGTGAGTTTTTTCTTCTAGGTCAATTAGATATATAAATAATGTTAATTGGTTAGTAAGTAATTTATGTATAGACTCTTAAAAAAGAGAAAACTATGCACAGTGTTAAACTGGAAACTTACTGTAAAAAGTGTTTAATTTCATTACTTTATAACTTAAACTATTTTAATAAAAAAAATTCTTGGAGAGTTCATTTTATCACGGAACTACAACGAACCATCTTACCTTAGTGGTACTCTGCTATAAGAAGAAAACTCTTTTACTTAGTTTTCCAAAGTCAGGTAAAAATACATCCCAGATGAATATAGTGGGCAATCACGTCTTTTATTAACAACACAGTTTCATTAAACCAACCAAAACGTACTGTACGGAGCGACACCTGGAAAGTTTCCACCTACCACGGCTTAGTATTAATACTAAAGCGACCACTATAACGTTATTCTCTATGGATACTAGATAATAGTAATATGATCAAAATCAATTCACGTACCAAGTACAATCAATTTCTATCTTAGTCGGTATTGCCCCGCACAATACAATGATATTGCAATAATCCAATCACGGTGTTGTCACCGTTACAGTATTATTGTCTTTTTTGGTAATAAAAACAGATTTTATAGAGTAAGCTAGCCTTGCTATTTTTTTACTTTTTGTAACACATGGTTTAAAACATTGAATTTTGAGTATATTAAGATCAGCAAACCCCTTACTCGATCCGAAAAACAACTTTCAGGAAAAAAGTTTTTATTTTCGGCCCTTGTAAACCCTTTGCGTCCTAGATAATTTCCGCTACACTATTAACGTTTGCATTGTTGTATGATAACGAAAATATAAAACTACTCGTACTTTGATCTTAAAAATCTTCAGAGTTAAAAAAGAGTTTCACATTAATCTATAGCAATGTAGCCGCGTAGTTTAAGCTATACCATGTGCTGAAGTAGCGTTTGCCTTATTCCCCCGATTAAGAAATGATGAATATTTGTTTTTTTTTCTGTTGAGAGCATGAGGTATCTGGGAACATTTGTGGGAAATTTCATCTTTCTAACGCATCAGGAAATTGTAAAACAAATATATTCTTTTAGTATATTAATGTAATAAACGGTACCAAGTTTGAGCTATAGTAATTTTACAAAAGTATCATGTAAATAACTAGATAATATTTCAAAATGTACCCAGGATTTAAAACGAAGCTTGTAGTAACCGATAGAAGTCATTTCAAATCAGGTACTGTATGGAACGGATGATATATAAAATAAATATATAATTACTTGAAAAGTAATTCATAAAATAGTTTTTTCTATATTTCGTCTATTTGGGCAACTCACTTTAAATGAAAAAGTAATCAACTCAGTTTGATTTAAAAGTACGAAATGTAATGCAAATTATTTATTTGGAATTAAGGTATATAATGTACTGTGCATACTTGACGTGCACAAAGCGTATTAAAGTAGGTGCATTGAAAGCTACAAAGTGCAAAGTTCAACATATACTCTTGTAAAGGGAGGAATATAGTGTATAGCTTAAGAGATGTATGTTATGTTTAAAAATATTTAAACTTGTATATATAGTTTTATCAAATCTGTGAACTAACATTTAAAAATGTAATGTTACAACACTTGTTTAAGTTAAATATTTTAAGTCAATCCATTTACAAGTTGGTTATTTACCTTAAAATAAAAAAACCTTACAAATAATGTTTTACAGTAACTATAAGTAAGTACTTAATACATGAAATATGTATACATTAAATTAAATACTTAAGTATATTTTAACTGGTGAGAGAACTAATAAGGAAGATTAAATTACAATTTGTTTGATGAAATAAATGTACAAGAAATATTGTAAAGATAAAATACTAATTCAAACAAAGCTTTGCAATCAGGGAAAATAACACTTGAAACTAATTTATTCGTTCTAGACCTAGAAAGAAACCAGATTATTTATTTAGGTTTGGACGTATTTATCAGTATTATAAGCGTATACACAATATGTAAATTATTTAAAAAATACTTTATAAATTATGGATCTTAATATACTCAAAATTGCAATGTTTTGATCCATGTGTTACAAAAAGTAAAAAATAGCAAGGCTAGCTTACTCTATAAAATCCGTTTTTATTACCAAAAGCGTGTACGTATTTCGTATTCCACATTATTCAAACATGAAAGTTTCACGTCGCGTAATACAAGAAGTAAATTGAAAGTGTCACAATAAATATTTTTAACATTTTTACTTTCAATGAAAAAAGCACGTCTAGATGGTGTTCAGGAGTTAAGGAAATAAAATTTAAAAAATCGGAAGTTCTAGATTCTCCATGATGTCATCTAATTTGCAACATTTGATGTGGAAACAATAAGGTTGTGGTGTAAGTTTAATTAATAATTTTCTTTTATTTCCCAGGTTCATTGTGGCAAATTTAAAACGTCAACATAATTATATGATAAATTAGATTTATACATAAATAGTAAAATGTTCATCTACATTGCCACTTCTATAGGGCGTACGTACATGGGGAGTCTGACGTCTCATTTAACCTAATGTTAATTTGTCATATTTCGGTACCATTTCCTTAAAACTACAACAGTAAGGTAAAACTAATTTCATAACTTGTTGTTATGACTCTTCAACTGACTATTAAACCTAAAATTAAATTTATATATGGTTCAGGGTTTTGTACAAAAATATTATATATATTTTGTAAAAGAATAACACTAAAAAACTTTTAAGATTTTAAATATTTATTTGTTTTGTTTGTTATTATGCAGTAACTTTAGGTTTAACATGTAAAGGAAGTTGAAAGGAACGTGAAAATTTCAAAGGCAATACATTGAGAAATGTTGGAAAAAAGTGTACCTGAAGTTGAGAATTTGAAGTTTTCGGGAAACGAAGCGGAAAGATAATATTGTCTTTTTTCACACAAAAGCATCAATCCCAGGTTCATACAGCTTCTCTTCTTGATCCATGTCTTCCTGCTTCCTCTTTTTAATTCTTGCTGCTACTCTGGCCGCCTTGGTCACTTCCTCAGCTTTTTTTATCGGCTTTTATTTGCCGCAGTTGGTCAAGTGTCTTTAGCCCAAGTACACAATTTGCACCAGCCTGACCAAAGAGTTCTTGCAAAACCTTTACCCTACCTAAATAACCTGAGTTGTAAGTTATTACAGAATCCCAAACTCCTATTTAGAGTGTTTCAGGCTCAACGAAACGCGTTTTGGGACCCGTGACCATATAATATTATTGAACGACTAGTTCGGACTTTGAGTCTTTCCGTGTAGGCATTTCCCCAGTAGAGTTTTGTTAGACAAATCTCTGTAGATAGGTTTAATTTTGTTCATAACAGCTAAAGGGAGTGACTTGTTATGGGTGAATGCATCTTTAGTTACTAGAGAACGTTAGTATTTACACCAATAATCTTCTCCCTCAGGACAAAGTCCATGTTGTGAGCTTTCATCAGTTAATAGTGTGTGAAAAAACGTTGACCAAACAGCTTTGTACATATTGCCAAGATTATCAATGTTCATTCTAATTGCTAGACCATAATATGTCTGCAATTGAGTAGCTGCTTCTAAAGTAAGCCGATTTTTACCTGACAACCCCTTACCATCCTCAAGTTTTTAATTTTTGCAGTCATTGCGCAATTTTTAAATCCATCAATACGGTAACCAAAACAAACAGACAGCTGTTAAAATCAAGCAGGTGATGTAAGTAAAGGGAAACAGTGTAGCCAACATAAAATATAAAACAAAAATATCAATATTTCAAAAGTTATAGAATGGGTACAGTATGAAAGTCAAGAATGCAAAAATTAAACACCATGTGTTACAACTTTGTAAAATTTATTTATGTGGCTTAGTAAAGTGAAATATATAAGTATTATATATCAAAATTATCAGAAAATAATAAATAATAAAAAAAAATATAAAAATAAAATATAAAACGTTTCCAAAAATTAACGTCAGACTCCCCTTAATTACAATACTTGAAAACTGTATTAATTGAAATTAAGAAAATAATTTTAGTGATGTAAAACCGAAAAATATATTGAATTTTAAATATTATATTAATTTACAACTCAATATTTCATGAAATAGTATCTGTAAAATTAAAAGTAACAGAATAATTAGAATAAAAAAAATACTAGCTTAGAGGTAGAAAGAGCATATTTAATTCCTAATTGTAACACTTAATGCCTGTTAAATTATTTACATACAGTTTTGTCTCAATAGAATATAATTGACAGGATAATGCTTGTTTTTACGTCCATGAAGAACTCTAGATATATCTTATCAGCAATCATCACCTGTTATTAAAGTGGTAATAACTTTTTTTTAATTTATGTTGTTGTCACTTAATCAACATCCTTAAAGTGTGATGTTTTTAAAAATACGCTGTAACAAATGCAATAATTAACGGAAGCCTATTTGAACACTACAGTCATGAAGAAAATGTTTACTTCAGTTAAGGATATTCCTGCAACATTCATATCTAATTCTACTAATAGAAGCAATTAATGTATAATTATGTTAGTTCAAACAAATTATTTTTGATAGGTAAATGAGGGAACCGTCTACTCCAAATTAAGGAAGTATAATGCATTTCACGTAAGAAATTATAATACGACCACAAATAGGTGTATCATCATTAGAGCACTATGATTGATTGGCACTATGTTTTCCATTATTTATTTGTTAAAATTTCTGTGTTATTATATTTGTTTGTCACAATGTAAACATGAAAATATCGGAAAATGGAATCAGCTAAAAAATTAATGTTTTTGAGAAAAGTGTCTCTGTTATGAATGGAATCACCAATCTATATTTATTAGAATTGTTAAAAAAATAGAATGTTTTACTTTATATATAGAGTCCTTTGAAGAGTGATTATTATACTGGGAGGAGTGATATTATAATAAAAAAATCCCACAGTAAGGTAAAGCAAGCATCTGCGTACTTATAAATGTACGTATACTTGCCCATTCATAGAGGAAGGGAGTTTGTATTAAAGCCCCCAAAGGTGCAGAAATAAGGTTATACCGCTTAATGCTTAATTTTAGAGCTATAAAAACGGCCAGAACTAAAAATTAAAATGCTTATAGATAATATAAGACAAGATACAAAAAATATAAAAATTATGAGGAAGGAGTTCAATAAAATACTAAACATGAAAACTTCAAATAACCCTTAGGTAACGCAAAATCAATCATTTTGCATTTTTTATGTTTTATATTTTTATTGTTTTCAGCATTTTAATTTTCAGGCCGTTCTTACTTATAACCTAATAATTATTGGTTAACTAAACTTTCAAACGTGTAATCTTTAAGTGTTATTAATAAACACATGTTTAAAGATTGTCATGGTGATTAAATTTGTACAAGAGGATTCTAAAACATATAAAAGTGAACAATATGAGCTCCATAATAAGTACTCACAGTGGAGTGTATAAAACAGCAATCTATTGTGATACTCTGTAACTGTGCTGCCCGAAGAGAATCTATTCATGATTTGGACGGAGATAAAAGCTTTGTTTCGTGAAATATGAACTGGAACCATCCTGTGCGATAACTAAAGTGTTTTATCCCAGGAATGTTGATTAGTTTCCTGGAACCTTACTATAATATGTTTACCTCATTTAGTAATACTTTTATGTACATGCTATTACTGTTTGGTTGAGCAGTATTAACATATTTCACATATTTATCTGATTTATTACGTTGGAAACATGTAAATATTCACAATGAACATGGACAAGACGCAATATTTGGTTATCGGGAGAGAAGGAAGAGACCTGAACATAAATGGAAATGTAATAAAGAATGTGGACGAATATAACTATTTAGGATGTACCATAACAAGTGATGGAAGAGATTAAAAAGATATCATGAACAAAGTCACAAAGGGTAAAATCTATAGTTAGTCAGTTAAATTCTATACTGTGGAATCTTAATTTAAGAAAGGACATAAAGAGAAGGATTTATGAATCAATCATCGAAAGTACAGTAACGTATGGTGCAGAAGTATGGACAATAACTCAAAAGTTGAAGAAAAGAATAGAGACAGTAGAAAATAGTTATTGGAGAAGGTGCTGTAGACTGACATTAGAAGATAGAGTTCCAAACGTGACAATAAGAGAGATAATGAATGTTCAATCATCAATTACGGACAATATAGAGAGAAAACAGTTACAATGGTATGGTCACATGAGAAGAATGAATGAAGATAG
This sequence comes from Homalodisca vitripennis, assembly GCF_021130785.1. Classification (NCBI taxonomy): domain Eukaryota; kingdom Metazoa; phylum Arthropoda; class Insecta; order Hemiptera; family Cicadellidae; genus Homalodisca; species Homalodisca vitripennis. The sequence continues at coordinate 120,103 of NW_025778789.1, forward strand.
GATCCCTTGGAAAGTATGGAATTGGAGACCAACAAGGAATAGGAAAAGAGGAAGACCTAGGTTATTGTGGAAAGATGGAATAGAGAAAGCCATGCAAAGAAGAAACATTGAAGAGGATGCATTTCTATGCAAGAGACAATGGCGTATTGACTGCGACAAACGGCCAGAATAGCTGTAAAAGTCGCCGTAAGTAAGTAAGTAAACATGTAAATAATTATAGACGAAACTAATTTGGCAAGGTCTTCTTTAAAATTGCCTACTTTGCAAATAAATGTAACAATGCTTTAACACGATACTTTGGAAAATTTTGAAAATATTAGCAATGTTAATCCTAATTTAGCCTGAGACACAACACAACTGGTTTAATCGCATAAGTACAACGTAGAATAATGCACTTAACAATATTTTACTGTTTTAACTACATGATTATCTTTTTTATATTGTGACATCTTAATTTTCTGCCTATTTTAAAGTTATGTCTGTAATTTAAGAATGCTGAGCCGGTTACAGACGATCTTCAATTTGATTTGGATATATTCTGATCACTACGTTGTATAATTTTCCCGATAATATATTTCATCTATGTTAATTCATAATTATTCTCATGTAATACCTTGTGACGTGTCTTCAACTCTGAATCCTAGTTATGCTTATCCGAGAAACTTATATTACTAAAACTATTTAATGAACATCAAGACTAATTATGTTTGTAATTATTGTGTTATCAAATTGTACGTAGTTTACACCGACAAAACAAGTAGACGTACGCTTAATTTAATAAAGCCGATCATTTAAGCCATATAATTTAGCCAATGATGTGGGTATGGTGCTTTATCAGGGAATGTTAAAGCACATTCAAGGCTCCCATCTCAATAACCGAATTATCACCAAACGAAATACCACTGGTTCCTTTGCTAGAGGAAAATGTCACCCTCGGAGTACGACGTCCAGGTAGATTTGGTCGGTAACCCCTTTCTTAAACCCTTATATAATCATCACATTTCTTTCGTGTGGTACTATTTTAATTCTTCAATGAATCCTAATTTGAACCGTATGATATTTCTTCTGTTTAGCACAAACACACTTTATTAAAAGATAATCTTACAAACATGTTATAATAAACCTCGTAATCCACAGTTAGAAAACTTAGGAAGACATTATTATTAAATTTTAAAAGGAAAGTAACAAAAACCATATCCGAGACTTAAGCGAACCTGCGTGACAATAAAACAAGACTTCAGTAAATCAAATATTCCTACAACAGTTATATACACATATTACATTAAACAGTTGTATTTCACTAAGCTTATACTTTTTGTTGTTGGTTTTTCTAGTAACTTACATTTTCAGATTTATAAATGTAAAATCTTGGAGTACGTTAACCGGAAACAGAAAATTTTTATAATATTTTCACTGAATTTGCCCATTTTTATCTTAGTGCAATATAAATACTGTTGAAATATACTGATAAAACAAACAGTAGAGGAGACAAAACAAAGTCCTGTCTTTACCCTATTTCAGTTCCGTACTCGTTTGTAACACAATTTCTTTACCAAACAAAACTCTAAAAATTTACAATCGTACAGACTCTGAGTTAAATGAAAATAGATTAATTTGCAGTGTATTATGCAGTAAAAATGTTTCCATATGCATAATAATATGCATTTTATGATGGAATTCCAATATAATATACAAAACCCAATATACAGTCAAACTTATATAAAATGTTTGACTTAAAACCTTGTAGCCATTTGAGGGTAGCCAATATAATGTACCTAACATCTGACAATCTGACAAAAAATATAACATGTTACTATTTAATCAGTAGACTAATGGGCTTGGCTATATAAGGCATTATAGTTTCTCGAATTATAAAACGGTTATTATGATTACTACAAATACAATCATAATAGTAATACGTAAATTTACAGTAGATAGATTCAATTTGGGATTGGGTACAATGAACACTTCCCTTTGACCAAATAAATGAAAATGTTTATCAGATAATCTTGAATGTTTGTAAAGTAGGTTATTAAAACATTTAATATTCTGGTAGAATTTTTTAAAAGTAGTTTTAAGTATTAATTATAAAGTATATATATATAAAGTAAAGTTTTTTTAAGTATTAAAATTCAATTCAGGGAAAAATCGAAAATTGTAATTAACATAGGTGGGATAAAGTGTTTTTATTTAAATTGTCTGGAAACTACAAAGTAATACATAGTATATTAAGTTGTAATACGTCATATTACTGCAAATATTTACAGCTATTCTTTTTGTTATTCCTTCCATTGATATATTTTTTCCATAATATAATTTTGTTAAAGTTATATGCTACTCATACTACTTATTAATTGTAATTTAATTTACATAACAATTCATTATTGAATATTAAAAACCATCTAAAAAATCTAACAAAATCTTTTTATTTAAATTAATAAGATGAGAACACAAAACAGTCAACCATATTTATTAGAGTTTTACACAAATTTCTTTATGTAACGTGTAAACAATGTGTACATAAATTGTATTAACTTAATTAGCTTTAAATAAAATAATGATAATAACCCGGACCTTGAGAAACACTGAAAGATATAAAGATTGATTAAAGTAAAGGATCGAAAAGAACCTGAACATAATAACTTGTTTCTGTTTAACTAAAAGGCCTATTCTATTTATAATCTCCGCCCTAGCTACGCCTTACTGGTCCTATAGATGCTTAAAATCCCATTTTCATCACCAAAGTTGTGAAATATTGAATGAAAGAGCCTGTTAAATGTAATAAACTGTTCTATATAACCATTATTTTATGACAGCCGAATCACGTGAAAAGTAATTTTAATCTCTTTTGAATTGTTTAGATTTATAGTCTTTAAACCATAGACTAAGTTTGATAGTAACAACACTGTCTATGCGAATTTTGAGTTTAGCTCTGTTTCACCTTGAGTTTAACTCTTACGTACAGCATCTGAAATGTGATGCTGTTGCAGACTTGAATCTTGACATCTGAAGTCATGTTAGTCTGAAGGGATCCAAACACAGTCGGCCACGAAGAACGAAGAAGGTCAAACCGAAACCCCCCGCATCGTGACTCAATTGTGCACTTGATGAGACAGTGAGATTGCCTATTTAGCTAGATTACACAACTTTTTGTGGTCTGTGTCTCTGATGCTGAAACGATTTACAATAATTTATTTTTCTTAAGGATATTATTTTTACTGGTACACTAAAGGTTTGAGTTTGGTATTGAGTTTTTATGTTTTATCCATTTTTGTACGAAAAAAGACCTCGGATAAATGGTAAAAGTACACTGAATGGTCAACTCTAGTCGATTTGTTTTTGGCCCCTCATAAAATTTTATTCTAGGATAATCAATTAAACATACTTTTTTCTCATATAAGATTCCTTGAAGGTATTTTTGGCTTAACAATCTCATTTGGCCCTTGGAGACTGATTATGTAAAATTAATTTCGGGAAGATATGGCTAAATTCGTTTTGCGTTATTAGTAAGAATTTACACGAAATTTTATTTCAATAGTAAAACTCTAGTTAGAAGTTTATATAAGTGTTCTCCCATATTTTAACAAATATGCTTTCCTCTTTAAAAACTTCACAGCAATAGATAGCTATTTAAGGTGTATGTTCTCATTAGTAATTCGTTTTCCTTGATTTCAAATGATTTTCTATATAGTTAGAGGATTACCTAAATTGTGTAGCCTGAAAATAAAATGAAAAAAGCTTAAATGTATAAAATAGTTACTTGATTTGTAACTAAATAAAGAGTAAGGTTAACAATTAAAAAGTCTTATTGCAATATATTTATATTAATTAGAACCGTATGGTATTTGATTGTCTATATATGCTAGTTTGTGCCGATCACATAATTTTTGACCCAAGTCATAATTTATTTCTTACCGTGAAAAATTAGTTTCTAACAGATATATAACTTGTTAACTCGATACTACAAAGTTTGTTAATAAAACATCTTTAATATTCACATTTTTCACGATTAATTAATATAGTGCTATGCACCGCTATAGTATAGTGCTTCCTCCTACACCATTCCCATCGTATAAAAAAAATGTATTGTAATGATGATGATAACGGTATGTAACACTATTTTAATAAATTGTAAGTAACGTTTCGCGGTACCGATTAAATTATAGTGCAAATTTGCCATGTCAGGCATATTGCATTTTTTAGTAAGAACAACAAAATGATGTGTCCCATCTAAAATAATTTACGTTAATTGATAGTAACCTAATAATAATTTACTTCGGGAACAAAATAGAACTAAAACACAGACATAAACAGTCCCACTGTTAGTTCAGTAAAGTGCCGATATCTTGATCTTCTTCTCAATTTTTAGCAATATTCCTATTGAGAAGTATATTTTAAATGAGATCAGACTAAACTCCTACTAATGTCCATTTTTTCCCTAAATTCTATTTATTATATCCCTTTTAAAGGTAATAACTAAGTCATAACTCTTGAAATGCTGTAGATGGAGCTTATATTGGTCACTGTTAAATTACATTAAAATACAAAACCAATATTTAATACATATTATTGTGAGGCCTTTCGATATCCAAGATACCTTCATCAGACACATCACAAAATAAATACAAAAAGTAAATTTGATTATTAATAATAGTTAACATATGTGATTTAATAATAATTTGTCTTGGGTGGCGTAGTGTGTAAATTATAATTAAATTATTACTGGTATTATACTATATAAATTTTGAATGTTTATTTTTGTAATTTTCGTTTTAGTAATATTGATTTTTGAATTTTGGTCCATCTTCTTGATTTAATAGATCTTCTGTGTTTGTTTGATTTATTTAATATGACTCCCATGCATTTAAATATTTTGGAGTGTTAACATGTTTTAATAGTTTTAAGTTTTTCTGTGATATAGTATGTCCGGTATTGATGCAGTGGTGTCCGACGGCAGATTTTTCTTTTCTGTTGAATTTAATGTGGGAGCAATGTTCTTTATATCGTGTATGAATTTTTCTTCTTGTTTGTCCAATGTATTTTTTTGTTGCAGTCATCACATTTAATTTGGTATATACCTGATTTATTAAAAATTTCTTCTTCATCTTTTGGATTTTTTAATTTATTCTTCAATTGACTTGTTTGTTTTATATGTGATGTTTTTATTTGTATGTTTTTTGAATGATTTTTGTACATCTTTAGATATATTTGTCCATGTAGTGCTTATCCAATTTGTGTTTGTGTCTTTAATAGGTAAAAGTGTTGTCTTTGACTTTTTGTCATGTTTCTTTTTTGCTTTTTTAAATATATGTTCGACTAAATCTGTTTTATATCCATTAAAAACGGCAACATCTTTTATATACTGAAGTTCTTTTTTGAATTTTTTCTTGTGATAAAGGAGTGTTTAATAATCTATATATCAATGAATGGAAGACTGCTCGTTTTTGTGTTGGTGGATGGTTTGAGTCATTTGTTATAAAACGATCAGTGTGTGTTGGTTTACGATATATATCGAATTCTAATCGCTTTGAAATTGTGTTTTTTATTACTAAAATATCTAAAAATGGAAGTGAGTTGTTGGATTCAATTTCATGAGTAAATTTAATGCTGGAGTAAAATGAATTTAGGTAATTTATAAAGTTATTAAGGTTTTCATTTTTGTTGAACACTGCAAATATATCGTCAACATATCGTTTTTTTGATATTCGTATTTTGAAAAATTGTAAACGTAACAAAGTATTTCCTAAATTTATTAAAATAAACATACCTATTAAAAACACGACAACTAATAAGGTTCTTCATGATGCAAAATTGAATTGGCTTAGTTTGGAAATAAAAAATATGTATTCAAAACAAGCTTCTTTGGAATTAGAAGCTATGGAACAGCATTTAAAAATTACAAAAAAGTTGTCACCAGTATATTATGACATATTTGAAGAACGATACCAAAAACTACTTCAGAGTATTGAGTTTAAATGTAATAGAAAAATGAAAACACTTTGAAAAGAAGTTTGATAATTTAATAAAGAATCAAATTAAACCTGAAAATAATAAAAATGTATTCCCAAATCAAAGCTTAGTTAAAAATTTATCTTCTACATCCTTTTCAGACGATGAAATATCTCTTTTGAATAAAGGTTTAAAACTTCGACTTCCGTGATTTAAAAGACATTGATTCATTAGTAATTGATATTGAAACAAAACATTCAAAATTTAAACTCAAATCAAAAAACATTAATTAGATCTGATGTTTACTCAGCTATATATAATAGCTTAAATAGTTCAAAAAAACTAACATTCCACAACGAAGATAAGAAAAATAAAGACGCATTACACAAGTTACAAAATAAAAATGTGTTTTATTTAAAATCAGACAAAGTAAATTCAATAGTAATCTTGAATCAAGATGATTATTATGAAAGAGTAAACAGTATGTTAAGTAAAGGACCATACAAACGTTCAACAAAAAATCCACTTACAAAATTTACCCATTCAACTTCAGAGTCTATGAGACAATATAAAATAGTAATCAATAGTGAAATATGTAGAAAGCTTACAATATCAAACCCCATTCTACCTCGATTATACTGTTTTACCGAAAGTTCACAAACCTGGAAAGGAAATGAGACCTATAGTGTCATCAATAAGTTTCTCCAACATATTTACTGTCTAAATGGCTGCAAACCAGACTTAAAGAGCTACCACAATTTCCTTCATTAGCAATAAAAAACAGATATGAATTTTTAAATTTAGTAAAAAATATTGAAATTGAAGATGATGAGTACTTAGTATCTTTTGATGTTACTTCTCTATATCCTAACGTACCTATGAACACTACGACTCTCTTAATACAAGATTGGCTTCAGTCTATACATTTATCAAGCAAAGAAGTTGAAGAGTTCATGCTTCTAATTAATCTATGTATGAATCAAAATTGTTTTCAATTCAAAAACTTATTTTATTTTCAAACTAATGGAACAGCAATGGGAAATCCTTTGTCATGCTTCATTGCAAATATTTTCATGAGTCACTTTGAAATTTTAGTGAAAGAATCTCTACCATACTTTCCAAGAATTTGGATTCGATATGTTGACGATATATTTGCAGTGTTTCAACAAAAATGAAAACCTTAATAACTTTATAAATTACCTAAATTCATTTTACTCCAGCATTAAATTTACTCATGAAATTGAATCCAACAACTCACTTCCATTTTTAGATATTTTAGTAATAAAAAACACAATTTCAAAGCGATTAGAATTCGATATATATCGTAAACCAACACACACTGATCGTTTTATAACAAATGACTCAAACCATCCACCAACACAAAAACGAGCAGTCTTCCATTCATTGATATATAGATTATTAAACACTCCTTTATCACAAGAAAAATTCAAAAAAGAACTTCAGTATATAAAAGATGTTGCCGTTTTTAATGGATATAAAACAGATTTAGTCGAACATATATTTAAAAAAGCAAAAAAGAAACATGACAAAAAGTCAAAGACAACACTTTTACCTATTAAAGACACAAACACAAATTGGATAAGCACTACATGGACAAATATATCTAAAGATGTACAAAAATCATTCAAAAAACATACAAATAAAAACATCACATATAAAACAACAAGTCAATTGAAGAATAAATTAAAAAAATCCAAAAGATGAAGAAGAAATTTTTAATAAATCAGGTATATACCAAATTAAATGTGATGACTGCAACAAAAAATACATTGGAACAAACAAGAAGAAAAATTCATACACGATATAAAGAACATTGCTATTGCTCCCACATTAAATTCAACAGAAAAGAAAAATCTGCCGTCGGACACCACTGCATCAATACCGGACATACTATATCACAGAAAAACTTAAAACTATTAAAACATGTTAACACTCCAAAATATTTAAATGCATGGGAGTCATATTAAATAAATCAAACAAACACAGAAGATCTATTAAATCAAGAAGATGGACCAAAATTCAAAAATCAATATTACTAAAACGAAAATTACAAAAATAACATTCAAAATTTATATAGTATAATACCAGTAATAATTTAATTATATTTACACACTACGCCACCCAAGACAAATTATTATTAAATCACATATGTTAACTAATTATTAATAATCAAATTTACTTTTTGTATTTATTTTGTGATGTGTCTGATGAAGGTATCTTGGATATCGAAAGGCCTCACAATAATATGTATTAAATATTGGTTTTGTATTTTAATGTAATTTAACAGTGACCAATATAAGCTCCATCTACAGCATTTCAAGAGTTATGACTTAGTTATTACCTTAAAAGGAGGATATAATAAATAGAATTTAGGGAAAAAATGGACATTAGTAGGAGTTTAGTCTGATCTCATTAAAATATACTTCTCAATAGGAATATTGCTAAAAATTGAGAAGAAGACATTTATGAGACGTGTGCCATAAAACGAAATGCAATAGTTCAAGTACAAAAAGAAAATTGTACACGTAAACGGAAGATTGGTACAACCGATTAGATTGGTTAATGTTGGACGGTTGATCATCACTCATGCGACAGGGTTGAACAGGTTGATGGCTGCTCAAACTGAAACTAAAAATAGTGCTCCTACGCATCAGCGTTGTTTACGTCAATGCAGTCCTCCGGGCAACCATACTCGTGGCTTAGTATTTCGAATGTTTGGGCGAATTTATAAGACTGTAACAGATTTCTGTGTAGCAGTCTGCAGTCATACTAAAATAAATTCTTCGATGGTTCAGTTCATCACCGTGCAACTGTTTTAAGAGCCTAAGGATTGTAATTGAAGGACTACTTATTTCTTACGTTTCATATTTTTCGTGAATAGATACTTGCTAAATAAAAAGCATAAAAGTTATAGTTCATAATTTTTAGCGATTTCATGTCAGGACAATAAAATAATGTTTTCTTGGAAAAAGGCTTCTAAATAGAATCTAAACCTTTAGATTGTAACCAAACCACTAATAAATAGTGGTTTTAAGCACTGTATCGTATCAAAAATGAATTAATAAACTAAAAATATATGACTGATATTGTGAAGTAAATTTGTGATTGTGTTATGTGTTCAGTGTGTATACTACCACTCAAGCTTGTGTATGATGTTAATGCGTGTTTCGGATCTTATAAGACGCAAGGCCTTTTCAACTATTACAGTCTTTAAAATCGATTAGTATTCATTTACTGGAATGAGAGAATACGAGAAAACGTTTATTCAACGGTTTTAGCTCAAGCCGTTCAACCATTATCAGAACAAGACGGGGTCTTCCCGACCAACTTTAAAAAGGAAGCTTAGCAGCAGCAACCTACCCCAAGTTTTTATGGTTGATTAGGAACATGTAGTGAACAATAACAACCCAGTTTCTTAATAGTTGGTAATTTTAGCAGCAAACCGAGTACAGTACACTTAAAATAAAATTGATATAGCGATCCTGAACCTTAAACTGGTACGAAAAAGTATAGACTAAATGCGTAAAATCTGTTCTACAATAGTTTTTCTCTCTTCTCTATTCTTTACCTTCTTTGTTAAGATTTATCATATCTGCTCCCAACTTTTATGGTAAATGATTTATGGTTCTCATTACGACTAACTTTGAATTAGGTTCCTGCTATACTATCAGTTCTCCAACTACGTATTGATAAATAGAACAAATGTCATACTGTGTACAAGTGTGTCTAATAATCATTACTGAGTATTGAGTATTTCCTGGTTTAGATGAGATTATAACAATGTTAGTAAACATTTTCTGATTAACAAAGAACACTCAGAGATAACAAACAATTTATAAATATGTATTTACTGCAAGAAGAATAGCTTTGGACGATGTACGGGTTATGCAACGTTGCGAGTTTGTACGAAAATATATATGTTTCTTATTTCATCTTGTCTCCATTTGGTTATTATATCTTCAAGATAAAACACTTCGTAACGTAAATGAGGCATGAATTAATTATTATATAAGTCGAATAAACCTGAGTAAGCTCCGGTAAAACTAACGCTCTCTAAAAGATCAAGCCCACTCGTAAATGAGAGCCAAGGTCCAATTTTACGTAAATAAAATTTCGGTTCAGAATTCCAGTTGGCCAATAAAGTATAACTACAAAATGCGAGTGTACTCTTGTGATACAAGGTAGAGAAGGGTTTTCAGGTCTCAACAGGAGCCTTAGATGCCCCTGCATCCTGATACAACACTTTTAAATTGGTTACTGATAAACTTTTTCATCAACCATTTTGTCCAATTTGAGTTTTAATTCATACATACATAAAATAGTAAAACCCGAATTGGTACACTTTAAAATGTGGAGTACAACATAACCGTTAGTGTAAGAAAAGATTTGCCCATTTTGCTAGAGAAAATCTATGTTACACTTTTTAATGAAACCAAAACGAAATATTTACACTTATTCATTTATAAAAATTTATTAATAGAGGTGTGACCAGAGTTGTTTTTGAAATGTGAAAAAAAACACTATTCCGTAAAAACTTATTTTAAAAACTAGATTAAATATACTTACATTAAATTTTTTCTAAAATTCAAATTTTTTATTGTAGGTGTACTAAAAAAACCACGAGGCTGTTACGAAATATGATATAGTAAAATATGTGTTAGAAATAAATTTCGCAAGTATTAGTGTTTTTTATTTTTAAAAGGGTTTAAAAGAGTTTACTCTTTTATACTTGATTTTCAAAAGGTCTGCAAATTTTTATCTTCAAATGGGATTAATATCGGTAACCATCTTTTTGCGTATTTCTGGTTAATTTTTACAATTTGTGCCTATGCATTAAAAAATAAGTTTTAAAGGATAGACAAAAAATAATCTTGGCTGTAGTGAGTCTGTTACACTCCGTTTTACGAGTAGGCACTTAAATTTATTCACCTCGAAGCTGGAGTATATTCACTCGCAAACAATTAACAAACTCAGAACATGAGAGCTCACTCATCGTTTGAGTAATTATTGTATGTTTTATTCTGCATCGAAGTGGGCACTTGCAAAAAACAACAATTGAGAACTCACTCATCTCTATTCAACTCACTTATTCAATGTTTTTAAGTGCACTTTATGGATTTATGAACAAAATAAACCTATTTTTAACTTTCTACGTCGTAATGCCAATTAGAATAAATTCCTAAAGGTAAGAAAAAACCGAATAGTCCTTGACGGACGCTAACGATCAGAACAGACCCCTCACATGACAATTAATGGAAACTGGTCATTTTAGACCCTGTTGCTGATTAATACACTTGCTTCTCAATATTTTCAAGGGAACATTAGTACATTGAGATCTGCATATGCCCATATACGTTTGAAACAGATATGTATGCACGTGAAATACAAAGTATTTATAAATTTCGATGTATATATTCATCTATGATAGTGACCTCATGCAATTTATATTTACGGCTAATCCAAGTAGCTTTGCGTAAAAGCTTTTTTCTGAATTTGATCCAATATAAAACACTCCAACATCAACAACAATTTATAATTAAAAATTTAATTAAATTTGACCGAATAAATAACTATAATGAAATTCAGTAGTTTGGATAGGCTATTCAGAAATATCAATAATTCGATTGTGATGGAGGCCACTTATTATACTTCAGCCCTATCGGAAAACCATCTAATTTGTTTATGTACACTCTTGAAAGAGTAACAAAAAATATTGTACATTCAATAGCATTACGATAAATTAAGTTGTAAATTAAAAAAATATACTTGTTATAAAATTAGTAATTTAAAATTACAGTATAATATCGGAACTCGCCAACAGAATTTAATTTAAAACCAATTCCTACACTATTAAAAATAAGTAGTTATTCACACATGTGATTTGTATGCTACTTAATTTGAACTTGGTGATCAATTCTGACTGCAGATAAAAAAATGTAAATTACAACAACAAATTATTTTAAATCCAATTAGTTTAAAACTTTATTATCTAAACTGTTAACAATATTCACACATAGAAACACAACCTTTTGATTTGTATGCTACTTAGGTTATTTGAAGTATGCGACCAATATACTCACTTCAATAAATTTGAAAAATTAGTTCAATAACTGTAATAAATAACTATAGTTTTTTATGCACTTAAAATAGAAAAACATTATGGCTGTGTTGTAATATTATAATGTTTACGTAGAACAATTGGTGAAACTTCATCTTTGCAATCTGCATTACACTACTGATCAAGCACTTTACAAATTTAAAATATGAACTTTCTAATTTTAAAATGTGAACAAATGTTTCTGCCTCTTTGATGAACTTCAGCTGAAAATATTCACAGTTGTTAAGTAACAGTTCACTTTGTATTACGTGTTGTCGTGGCGCAGTCTGGCGGATCCAATGTTAAAACACTCCACCATCAACAACAATTTATTATTAAAAAAAATAATAATTAAATAAACTATTTAAAATTGGGACCGAATTATGAATCTAAACCATTCTCGGATCCAACTGAAGACACACAAAAAGTTTCATTAAAATCGGTCCATCCGTTTAGGAGGAGTTCAGTACCATACACACGCACACAAGTATATAAAGATATGAAATATACAAAAAATCTTGAATAGAGTAAGAATGTTGTAAATTCAATGGTTTATTATATTTATTCATATCACCCGTCATCCAAATAATGTAGAATAATCATATACCACTTTATTTTCTCACTAAAGGCGTAATATAAGTAAAACTGTGTAATTCTATGTGTAAAAAAACACCATTAATGGGTACTCCCCCAAAAAAAAAACTATATAACAGTAAAAATACATGGAATATTCTGTTGGAGGGGAAGGGGAAATAAAAAAAAAAATAAAATAAAACAATGGAAAAAAAAAACCCAAAAAAAAAAAAAAAAATAAAAAAAAAAAAAAAACAAAAAAAGAAAAAAAAAAAAAACACATAAAAAAAAGGAAATGGGTTAACACTTAAAATTTCGATTGTTCCATTTCTATACCCATGCAAAACTGTGGATATTCCGAATCTATAAATTATTTGTCCCTCTAAGGTCTCTAAAGTACAACAGTTTTATAGTGTGCGAATAATAATAATATAAATTATGGGGTAGAATAAAAATTCACAGATTGCTGCTCAGTAAACTTTACCGCAGTGATGGCTCTTGTGTAAAGATAAGACAAACAGTTGACTTTCTTGTTCGGTCTCAGATAACTTCCCAGCCAGTTGACCTTCTGTACTTAAGATAGCTGCTGCGTTATAACAATTTCTGTACAATTCTCTATTAAAGAGTGTCAATTTTATTTCTTATTCCTAATAATATACGTAAAATAAAAATGTAATTGATTGTGTGCAATATAGTTTTAATGTGAAATTAACATTCTTTGTTTCAAGTTGAGTAATAAAAATTTTATCTTTGAATTATAACTAATTTGAAATTTAGTAAACGATATTGAGTGATAAGCTTGGAAGCTAGAAATGTATATGGCTTAGCCTGTATAAATATATTTTGAGTATAAATTGACTTTTAAGGTTCGTAAATGTACCGTTGCATTAAGAGAGAAAGTAGGGGGAATTCAATATAACGAAAATTTAATTGTTAATGTTATTTATGAATAGCATTATTTTACCCAGAAAAATGTGATTACGCTTGATAGTTTATCTACCTAACTTACCCGTCGTAAATGAAATATATATGATTAGAAATTATCTTAAAGCCAATGAAGCGAGTGTTTCAAAATATGATTTCCTTAAAACTGCATTAAGGGCGAACCAAACGAAGCTGGATAGGAACTGCAGTTGTTTTTTTTTTTGTCAGGTTTATACTTACTAAGATAATATATATTCAGTGGTTAACCCATTAAGTGGTTAAGATGAGTTTTCAATAATATAATGACGGGAAAAATCAGGACCGTCATAGCCAGAATGTAAATATTCTTTTGTTTAATTTCCTGTAGACGTATATGGAAAGCACCGTTTTCATATTCAATTTTACGATATCAATGTTCTGAGTTATTAAAATAACTTCTAAGCAGAGCCAACCAAGACATGGTAGCTCAATGAAGTTTTATATAACTCTTTCAAATCAAGCAAGATTCTGATTGAATGATCAAATAGCGAATTACTTAGGATTTATTCACTACTTATTGTAATTCATCATTTATTTTCTACAGTTGCGTGTTTTCGGTATGTCATAAATATTTATTTCCACATATTAAAAAAAACTATGTTCGTTCCAAGAAAGGATGCATTATAAAACTATATCGATAAATTACTGAATTTCATAAGTAATATGGAACAAAGGCCCACATACGTCTATAACACTAAAACCACTTCTCACTATAAAAAAAATATAAATTAATTATATATATATATATATATATATATATATATATATATATTTATATATATATGAAGTCCGCCTGAAGCATCCCGAGGGTTCCGGCCGCCGATTCAATCCCGCCGCGGTGCTCTTGACTGAGTGTCGAGGTGGGCCGGCACGTTTACTTTGAACAAATTAGAGTGCTTAAAGCAGGCTGATTTCCGCCTGAATACTGTGTGCATGGAATAATGGAATAGGACTTCAGTTCTATTTTGTTGGTTTTTAAGAATCCGAAGTAATGATTAATAGGGACAGGCGGGGGCATTCGTATTGCGACGTTAGAGGTGAAATTCTTGGATCGTCGCAAGACGTACCTAAGCGAAAGCATTTGCCAAGTATGTCCTCGTTAATCAAGAACGAAAGTTAGAGGTTCGAAGGCGATCAGATTACCGCCCTAGTTCTAACCATAAACGATGCCAGCCAGCGATCCGCCAGAAGTTCCTCCGATGACTCGGCGGGCAGCTTCCGGGAAACCAAAGCTTTTGGGTTCCGGGGGAAGTATGGGTTTGCAAAGCTGAAACTTAAAGGAATTGACGGAAGGGCACCACCAGGAGTGGAGCCTGCGGCTTAATTTGACTCAACACGGGAAACCTCACCAGGCCCGGACACCGGAAGGATTGATAGATTGATAGCTCTTTCTTGATTCGGTGGGTGGTGGTGCATGGCCGTTCTTAGTTGGTGGAGCGATTTGTCTGGTTTAATTCCGATAACGAACGAGACTCTAGCCTGCTAACTAGGCGTCTCCGGTATCCACAATAGTGCCTACCGGCGAATTAAATTCTTCTTAGAGGGACAGGCGGCTTCTAGCCGCACGAGACTGAGCAATAACAGGTCTGTGATGCCCTTAGATGTCCTGGGCCGCACGCAGCGCTACACTGAAGGAATCAGCGTGTCTTCCCTGGCCGAAAGGCCCGGGTAAACCCGTTGAACCTTCTTCGTGCTAGGGATTGGGGCTTGCAATTGTTCCCCATGAACGAGGAATTCCCAGTAAGCGCGAGTCATAAGCTCGCGTTGATTACGTCCCTGCCCTTTGTACACACCACCCGTCGCTACTACCGATTGAATGATTTAGTGAGGTCTTCGGACTGGTGCGCGGCGATCGCCTCGTGCGGTCGCCGATGTTGCCGGAAAGATGACCAAACTTGATCATTTAGAGGAAGTAAAAGTTGTAACAAGGTTTCCGTAGGTGAACCTTACGGAAGGATCATTAACGTGTTATGTGGCACTGAGGTGCACAAACACCACCGCGGCGATCACGAGAGAGGCCGCGCAGGAATCGGGAGTGCTTGGCAACCACTTCCCGCAGAGGGGGCAGTGTCCTGAGCGAGCACTGCTCCCAAAAACGAAGATCCGGCGTAGCCGATCTTCATGAAACACACGAGTTTGTGTTCTCACGGTCGGTCGCAGTCACGATGTGGCGGGCCAACACATTTGTTCTTGTAAAGAGCGGCAGTGAATGTAGGCACTGCTTCAGGGAGTGCTTGGCAACCACTACCCTGCTGGCACAGTTCAACGGGCCCGCGGGCCGAACTGATGCACACGTCGTTACACACGGGTCGCAGTCACGCGATGGCAGGCCGACACATTTGCTCTTGTAAAGAGCGGCAGTGAGTGATGGCACTGCCTCAGGAGTGCTTGGCAACCACTACCCTGCTGGCACAGTTCAACGGGCCCGCGGGCGCGAACTGATGCACTTTCTTTACACAAATGAATAAATAAAAATCCGGCATAGCCGAGATTTGCTCTCTAAAGAGCGGCAGTGAGTTGGGCACTGCCTCAGGGAGTGCTTGGCAACCACTACCCTGCTGTGGCACAGTTCAACAGAACTGATGCACACACTACTGCAAATTTTACACACGAGTTGTGTCGATACCGATACGCGCGCGCCCGGCCGTGTCGGTGTTCCCACGGTTGCAACGGGCGCGCTCGCCTGCGGTCACGTGATGGCGGGCCGATAAATAAAAATAAAAATCCGGCACAGCCGAGATTTGCTCTGTAAACGAGCGGCAGTGAGGTGGCACTGCCTCAGGAGTGCTTGGCAACCCACTACCCTCCTGTGGCACAGTTCAACAGGACTGATGCACACTACTACTAAAAGTTTTACACATACGAGTTGTGACAATACGCGCGCGCCCGGCCGTGTCGGTGTCCCACGGTTGCAACGGGGCGCGCTCGGCTAGCAGTCACGTGGTTGGCGAGCCGAAAGAGAGATCCGCACACATAAGGGTTAGGCAGATGATTAAGCGAGATCAGTTCTCTCTTCCGCACACCAGTTGTGCTCAACCGACTATCTAGCAGTGAAAACGGCCTGAGGGCGTCCCCTGGACGCTACGACGTGAATTCAAGCCCCGGTAACCGCACGTGGCTGGTCCGGGTGCCCATTTAATTCCATCCAGTAGCGACAAAGTCGCCCCCAGGCCCAACGCCCCGCTCGCAGCGATCTCGTATCACGGAGCGCATTCCGCCGTTTGCCATGGAATTACAGCGTATCCCGTGCCCCGGTTCTCGGGGCGACGGATTTGCCGGTACGCGGGGGGACGGCAGGTCGTCCAACTCCACACAACGGGCACAGTCGGCAGTCGCGATGAAGGCGCGACTTCACCTGGGCGTCACTAGTGGCTGGCGCGACTGACCCCGTGGAGATTCGGCCTTGACCGAACCCCGAAAAGTGTCGTGCAGCGTATGCGATGAAAGGCGTCGCAGGATGGTGCGCGCAAGAGCGTGTGTTGCCGGCATCACCGTCCCACTGTGGTTCCCCTTGTACTTGCGATTCAAGCTTCGGCCTTAGCCGCACGTGGCGGTCCCGAGGCCCATTAAATGGCTGGGAGCACAGTGGGTCGGGGCAATTCCCCACAATAACCGCGGTTGGCGGCAAGTACCCCGGGTCGGGGTGCAGCCCTTCCCGAGGAAACACCGTATCCAAAAACCGCAAAATAGGTGTGTGTCACTGTCAAGTGATTCCCTGGAGGCGTCACTCGTCCGGATTGCAGTCAGAGTTTACTCCGATGCGAGTACGTAGACGCGTAGAGCCGCGCCGGCATGGCCGCCGAGCGCGCTCCGCGTCCGGAAAGCGAGAACTTCCTGATCCGAGCACGAGTGTCCGATTCCCGGCAGGAGGAAAGCGGCGCGTACCACCTTACCAACGGTTTGCGCGCTCGCCGGTACCCTGGGTCGCCGGAGTGGCGGCGTAGAGCCTCTGTCAGGTGCTTCCGTCGCCGGAGTGGCGGCGTAGAGCTTCTGTCAGGTGCTCCGTCGTCGGCCGGCCGGCTCGAGGAATCGTAAAACGCGCCTTTTTAGGCGAAACCCGTCCGGCGGGGATGCGACAAACCACACCAACGGTCCTCACCACAACGAGGTGCACAGCCGCTAAACCAGTTTACCTGGGGATGTTTGTTCACTCTCGCGGCGGCGGCCGTCTTGTAGACGCGTTGACCCCTCGCCTGTCGTTTGTTCACCATGAACTCAAGACGGCTCGCGTCCCCCTGGTGACCGCTGCCCGCAGCGGACTCCAGAGAGCGCGTGCGACGCTGGAGCCTCGAGACCCCGCGTCCCAGCCTTTGACAGGGACCGCCTTCCTCAAGGCGGATTCTCAGGCAGGGCCGGAAGGCGCGGTTCGCGTCCCACGCGTTGGTTCCCAGTGGGGGTAGGCACTGTAAACGAGAGCTCCTCCACTGGACGGATCGTGACGCTCGAGCGCCCTTCGGCGCGGGCCCCGGGACCGGACCCCCCCACGGGGGACCCCGGCACCAGACCGTAGGACGACGGCCTGACCGCGTATTTGTCAGTTTTTCTTTTCCTTTCATTTTCTGGCAGCGACACTACCCGTCCGACTTTCCAGACCGGGTTAACCAATTGCAGACCAGTTCTGCGCGGTTTCGGCCTACGGTATCTGGACGCGGACAACCAAGGGCGTGTCCCGAGACGGTTTTTCGGCACTTAGGCTCTGAGGGCGTGCTGGACCGGGGCAGCGCCGCACGTCGTTATCGCTCGACCGAGCGATGCGTCGTGTGGCAGATCTCGTGTGTTTCGCTCGTGAGGCCTGCAACCTCACGACGCGCTGCGAGTGGATGTCCACCGGAAACCGGGCCCTCCCAGTCGTCCATACCGTGGTCAGTTGAATTTTGGTGAGATTCCTGCCCCGGGAAAATAGGGAGTCCGTTTGGCTCGGCCCATAGCCCACCACCGTGTCCCCCGTTTACCGCCTCACAGTGGAGGGTATCGGCTCGGTGGGGGACGGTGTTTTCCCGTGTCGCGGGCGACACCCAGGATTAAGCGTTACCCGAGAAGATGGATCAAGCACCACATGGCGTGAAACGGTCCGAAAATTTGCCATCCCGACAGAGACGGTGTCCGTATCGCCGATTGTGGAGTGGCGATGACCCGTCCTCTCCCGAATGGATTCGGTCGGCTGCTCCCGGGCACGGACGGTCGTAACTGGAACCGTGTACAGCACGTGTATTTATATTATACCGGGTGACCATGGCAAGCGTACACTTGCAACCCATGCCTGCGGAGTCTGAGGCCATAAGGTGTGTCGTGGACACGGTGTTGGAAGGCATCCGGTCCGGCACAACAACGGACCTCGTGTCCCAACCCACTCAAGGACCGCTAACCCGCGAGGTGCGGCGACTTGAATGAAAGATTACCACTGAACGGTGGATCACTTGGCTCGTGGGTCGATGAAAAACCGCAAAACCCAGCTAAACGCGCGTTGACCGTGTGAATACTGCAGGACACATGAACATCGAACAATTTGAAACCGCACATTGTGGCCCTGGGATATTATTCCAAGGGCCCCCAACGCGCCTGTCCTGAGGGTCGGCAGCGAACATGAACTGCGGTTCGAACCAGCTTTTGCGGCGGTCGAGACTGTCCCCGTAGGAAGGCGGACTACGTAAAGAATGGGTCCTCGGCGGCTCGCTGCATCAACATCGTGGGTGCAGGCGAGTCGCGTCAGGTCCCCAGGCCTTGTAGGCCTAGCCGTGCGTTACACCACCTCAAACGGTGACCGCGGCCGGACCCACGTGCGTTCCCCGCATCAGATGTTCCGACTGCAACGCCTTTTTTGGAGCACTGTCCACAAGACACACGCGTGCGTGTCTTCGGGCAATGCTCCTTGCAAATTTACCACTGCGGTGCAACAGTACCGGAGCTAGACGGGGCGGCACGCAAAACACTCTGTTCTAGCCGCAAGTCGGCGACGAAAGGCACGGCTCCGGTTCCCGCCGTCCCCGAGTGGGACCGGCGGTTGAGTGACGCGGCTCTTGATCTCGTGACTAGGCCCATGTTCAACTGTGGTGGACCCGACTAAAAACCAGTGAAAATTAGTCAACTTGCTTCACAAAACGTGTTTTTTCTGGCACCCTCGGCGGATCGTAGTCCTGCGCTCCAACTCAAACCGGAGGGCGCCGTGTCCCCTTTTCGGGGCCCGCGAGGCCGGCCACGGCTCGCTCTTTTTCGGAGAGCGTGTCCGCGAAGCGGGTATTGAACACGACGCAAAGGTGGTATAAATTGCATCTCTGATTGCGACCTCAGATCAGGTTTGGTCTACCCCCACGCTGAATTTTAAGCATATTATTAGAGCGGTTGAAAAGAAACCTAACAAGGAATCTTCCCGTCAGTAGCTGCGAGCGAACCGGGAATAGCCCAGCACCGAAATCCCGCCGGGTGTTCGGGAGGGCCCCAACTAACCCGGTGTTCGGCGGCCAGTCCAAGTCCCATCTTGAAATGGGGCCACACTCTGCCCGTAGAGGGTGCCACAGGCCCCGTAGGACGGTCGCCGTCGTCGGGTGGGTCCCCTCTCCTTAGAGTCTGGTTTGCTTGAGAATGCAGCCCTAAGCAGGTGGTAAACTCCATCTAAGGCTAAATATTGACCCCACGAGAGCCGATAGAAAACCAAGTACCGTGAGGGAAAGGTGAAAAGAAACCTTTGAAGAGAGGATAGTTTCAAGGAGTACGTGAAAACCGTGTTCATGGGTAAACGGAAAAGACTTTAAACACCGAAAGGGGAGATTCACGCTCTCTCCCGCAATGAGTTCGGCTCCCGCGGGGGTCAGATGGCAGACCGTACGCCCGCACGAACGCAAGTCCGTTTGCGGGGTCGTTTCGGTGATCACCTCTCGAGCGCTCAACAGGGGTTATGCCGGCCGCGGGTGGTCCGCACTTCCATCTCCCTCCAGTAGGACGTCGCGACCCGTTTTTTGGGACGGGGCGGTCGACGGCCCCGGCGAGGTAGCCCGGGACTGCGGGAAAGCTTCTGGTCCGTACCGAGCTGCCCGGACCCCGGGTCGCCCCGACGACCGAGTCGTCCGATACGGTATGGAACGCAGGTGTCGGACCGCCACCCGGTTTATCGGTCGTCCGGAGCCGCCCGCAAGCTTGTGCGGCAGCCAGGATGACGGTACTTGATGCCCGGCTCTTCGGTGGCGCCAAACTGTTGGCTGGCCCGTGTCCTCGGACGGGTCTTGTGTAACACCGGTCAGCGATGTCCGCGTTTAAGGTACT